>NW_019154140.1:6997292-6997946 GCF_002288905.1 Enhydra lutris kenyoni
TGGTAGAATTCCCTAGGGAATCCATCAGGTCCTGGGCTCTTGTTTTTTGGGAGGTTTTTGATCACTGCTTCAATCTCGTTACTAGATATCGGTCTATTTAGGTTGTCGATTTCTTCCTGGTTCAATTTTGGGAGTTTATAGTTTTCTAGGAATGCATCCATTTCATCTAGGTTGCTTAGCTTATTGGCATATAACTGTTGAAAATAACTTCTGATGTTTGTTTCTACTTCCTTGGTGTTAGTTGTGATCTCTCCCTTTTCATTCATAATTTTATTAATTTGGGCTTTCCCTCTTTTCTTTTGGATTAGTGTGGCCAATGGTTTATTGATCTTACTGATTCTTTCAAAAAAACACCTTCTAGTTTCATTGATACGTTCTACTGTATCTCTGGTTTCTACTTCATTGATCTCAGCTCTAATCTTGATTATTTCCCTTCTTATGTGTGGAGTTGGTTTGATTTGTTGTTGATTCTCCAGTTCTTTAAGGTGTAGAGACAGCTGCTGTGTTCTGGATTTTTCAATTTTTTTGAGGGAGGCTTGGATGGCTATATATTTCCCCCTTAGGACCACCTTTGCTGTATCCCATAGGTTTTGGACCGAAGTGTCTTCATTCTCATTGGTTTCCATGAATTGTTTCAGTTCTTCTTTGATCTCC
>NW_019154140.1:6998346-7017949 GCF_002288905.1 Enhydra lutris kenyoni
GAAGGCAGTTGGGGGAAATTGGAAGGGGAGGTGAACCATGAGAGACTATGGACTCTGAAAAACAATCTGAAGGGTATGAAGAGGTGGGGGGGTGGGAGGTTGGGGGAACCAGGTGGTGGGTATTAGAGAGGGCACGGATTGCATGGAGCACTGGGTGTGGTACAAAAACAATGAATACTGTTATGCTGAAAATAAATTTTTAAAAAATGAAAAAAAAGAAAAGAAGGGATAGAAAGAAATGGGTGAGCCTTGCCCTTCTTTGGGAATATTTATGGCTAGTGGCATTGCTTTTAAGATAAAGAAAACTTCTCAATCATAAAACTTCTCAATCATAGCAATGGCATTGTTGGAAGAAATCCACCTCTGAACCTTTCTAAGAGACTGAACTACCAGTCTGTTCTCTCTGCCCATTATTCTTGTTGAGAGACTAGGAATATAGCTTAATGATTTCTTGCTATCTCTAAAGCCATAAGATCTTGGAACTCTAGTGAAAGTCAGGTAAGAGGGCAGGAGAAGGACTCCTTCTGTTTCCTTTACTCCTGCCACTTTTTTTTTTATTGTGTTATGTTAGTCACCATACAATACATCATTAGTTTTTGATGTAGTGTTATAAGATTCATTGTTTACATATAACACCCATTTGGGAGAATGCTGTCCTGTTTTCCATCTGAATGCCCTCTTGACAGCTCCTTCATGCCAAAAGAAGACCTGCTTTAGTGTCAGGAACCAGGAACATGAATAGAGGAGACAGATCTCATATGAACAGAAGTGCACATAGACCAAAATCTCACAAGATTCTAAACCCAGGGGGGAATAAATTGGTCTACTATTTACTTTAGACAAGATATTTCTCTTATGCTTGATTTTGCTTCTTTTTCAATACCATGAGGTCAGAATTCCTCCCAGTTATGCAAACCTATGAAAATTGGACTTTCGCAGTTAGGCAAGTGGGATGAGACAGTGCTTTATCTAGGTCTTGGGCAAAGTCAATTTTATAACCTGATATTTTCTAGGATCAGACCCTGTGCTGTCAGTTCTAGCTAACACCTAAAGGGCTGGCATTCTATGCACTGGGACTTTCTGGGCCTTGCTAAAAGCCACCAGTTCCTGTCAGTCTTCTTGTAGTAACCTACCTGAGTCCTGAGAAAAGCTCCTGACCAGTTTGTAGGAGTCTTATATTTCTCCAGCCCGATTTTCTTTGGCTATCTCTTTGCCAAGATAACCCTGGGAGATGAACATGAGGAAATACCCCAGGGAACCTGCTCACTGCCCATGGGGCAGTATCAGAGTCATTTGAGATCTTGTGCTGACTTTGAAAGGTTGGCTGTAATTTGGACGTAAGGGTACAGAAACATTTCCAAGAGGAGCACAAGGCATGATGCAGAATCTGACAAATAAAACTCAGTTTAGGTTTTCTCAACCTTAGCTATGTGAGTAGGTGCACAGAGAGGCATGAGTGTGTCTGCTGGCATGCACGCACACACACATACACACACATATACACACACAGACACACACATACACCCCTACATACTCATATAAAGTCTAACTTTTCCTTTTCTTTTTTGGATATACTCCAAACTCTATTGTCTTCAGATGTGTAATGTTTTTTTCATCACATTCTCCTCACATGGCCTCGCAAGAGCAATTAGAGCTATGAGGCAGGAACTCTTAATTTTCTTGATTTCCCATTTACAAATGTATTTCTCTGACCTTTCTTTAGTAGATGTATCTGCCTTGGATCCAAGACTAACACCCGTATATGTATTTTAACACCCATTTCATCCTGAGCTTCTGGGTTCTTCTCCTTCAACCATGCTAATTATCTGTTTTTATCATTGGTTTCTTTCTCTTTCTTTCTTTCTCTCTTTCCTTTTTTAAGATTATTTATTTATTTGAGATATATAGAGAGGGAGTGGATGCAAATTGGGAGAGGAGTAGAGGGAGAGGGACAAGCAGACTCCACACTGAACTCAGAGCCTGACATGGGGCTTGATCCCAGGACCCTGAGATCATGACCTGAGCCAAAATCAAGAGTTGGATGCTCAACCAACTGAGCCACCCTATCATCAGTTTCTTTCTATTACTCATTTGTACTAAGAATACAAACATATTAAAATATGCCTCATATTTAAAAGTATCCAGTTGACCCTCATTTTTCACTGGGGGTGAACTGATTTTACATCTCATTACTTACTACACTACTTCTCCCACAGCCACTTCTACTGAAAGTCTAACTTCACTATATTACCTGCCAAGCATTTTTACTTTTCATTCCACAACTTTCTGAATTCTGTATCCACCATTCCTTTTCTCTCATGTTGCTAGTGACTTCTATAACCAATATGAATTTTTCTACTGATACTGGGATGTAAGAGACATTACATTTCAGTCCTCATTTTCTAGGGTTTACTAAACATCTCATCTTTGGACTGTGCATAGTTAAGAAAAAGTTGGGGAGAAGAAGTGATGATTTTTTTTTGAGCTATCAAGAAAACAGCCCTTTATTAAGGCCTTACTTTAGAAGGAGTCTGGAATTCTTCCTCAATAGGATAAGATTAGGAGGAAGAGTAGTTCCCATTAGTGATGGATACCTTTCTTATAAGCTGTAGGACACCAGTTGATAATGGATGGCTACAAGTAATTACATTGGCATAAACATGTAAATATCAATTCACTTTGTTTAGGAATATCAGGCTTAGAAGTATTACATATAGCATTAGAATTTACTTATTTGTTTATTAATACATAAAATAACTTTTCACAAAATAAATTTGATATGGCTATATTAAATTTAGTATTGCTAGATTAAAAAGTATAAGTATTTGAAGGGAAGTGACTGAGGGGCACTTGGATGTCTCAGATGGTTAAGCATCTGCCTTTGGCCCAGGCCATGAACTCCAGGTCCAGGGATGATGATGATGATGATGATGATGATGGTGGTGGCAATGATGATTAGGATGATTTTAGAGAGAAAGCAAGCAAGCAGGGGGAGGGGGAGAGGGACAAAGAATCTCAAGCAGACTATGTGTGGAGCATAGAACCAGATGTGGGACCCTGAGATCATGACCTGAACTGCAATCAAGAGTAGAACACTTAACCAACTGAGCCACCCATACAACCCCCATTAAGTTTTTCTATGTACATCATTATGTCATCTGGAAATGAACATAGTTTTACTTCCTCCTTTCCTTTCTGGATTCCTTTTATTCCTTATTCTTGCATAGTAGTCTCAGCCAAACCCTCCAGGACAATGTTGAATAAATGTGGCAAGAGTGGACATTCTTTTCTTGTTCTTTATTTTAGGGGCAAAGTATTTAATCTTTCACCATTAAGTTTAACATTACCTAAGCATTTTCCCTAGGTGTCTGCAGTTTTCTTGTGATGTCTTTGTCTGGTTTTGGTACCAAGGTAATACTGGCCTAATAGAATCAGATGGGAAGTGTTCCCTCTTGTTCTGCTTCTTAGAAGAGTTTGGGAAGAATTAGTATTAATTCTTGGGCAGACTAGGATAACCCTACTTCTAAAGTGTGACCTTTTTATGGGCCCTTAAATCCTCAAGTGTTTGATGTGGTTCTTGTACTCTGGATGGTCATTACTTAGTAGCTCTCAGTCATGTGGAATCTCCTACTAGAGTTGTTCTCACAGCTTCCTGCAGTAGTGGTGCTTACTTGGCTTACTTCAACTTCATTTAATATTCATGCACAGCATGATATGAAACAAAGGCTAATGGAGATCTATATTCAAATTTCTGGAATTCTTTATCTATGTATCTCTTCTTTCTAGCTCTACCCCACAAATCCCACTCTTTGCTCTTCTTGAACTCAATCTGTGTCTCCTAAACTCAGCAACACGGCCATTTTCTGTTTGTTTTTTCTCCTCTCATATCATGGTTTAAAAAGTGCCTCCAGTGGGAAAGGTAGGACTCATCTTATCTGTTTTCTGTATCTCAGGACTCAAAGTCCTAAGCTTTCTGTTTTCCAGAAAGGGCAAACAGGATCTTTTTTTCCCCCAGATATTTTGTTCATTTTTCTAGTTATTTATGGGTAGAAGGACAAAGCTGGCATCAGTTACTCCATACAGCTAGTCATGGAAATCCCATCAAGTAGTTTTGATTGTCTCCTATGTGCTAGATATTGTTTCAGATGCATAAAGTACAGATGAAATCTCTGCTGTCAAGGTGCCTACATTATATTGGGGATGACAGAATGTAGATACAAACATACATAAATATTGTTAGTTGGTGATGCATGGTAGAATGGGGGAGGGTAGAATATTTAACATAGGGTAGTCAGGAAATAATTCTGTGAGAAGAATACTCTTGAGGAAGACCTACATAAAGAGAAGGAATAAGCCATGTGAATATACAGAGAAAAATGTGTCAGCAGAGGAAACAGCAAGTGCAAAACTCTTGGATGGGGAGAAATCTGGAGTCTTTGAGAAACAGTAAGAAGGCCAGTGTGATTGGAGTATAGTAAAGGAGGGAGAAATGAAAGAAATTGGGTCACCAAGCCCACAAAAGCCAAATTTGGTAAGTCTTGTAGATCAAGGAAGTGTGAATTTTAAATGTGGTAGGAAGCTATAGATTTTCTTCTTTACCTCTTTAGGGGAATGATATAATCTGTTTTATGATTTTTCTAAAAAGTTGATCAGTCTGTTTTCTTTGTAGCTTTAAGGGACAGTAATGGAAGCAGTGAGACTAGTTAGGAAGCTATTGTCTTATTACTAGCTAATATTCAGCTAGTATTCATGACAGACAACAAAACCAAAATCCATTTTTATCTGTTGGGAATCCATTTTAATTGTTCTGTACTCTTGCCTTACTGGTTATTAACTATTTTGAATACCAGTTCTGAATCTAGGTGGGAGAAAATGATGGCTTAAACTAGGTTGGTAGAGGTGGAGGTGAAGAGATGTGTCCAGATTCAGGATATATTTGAAAACAGAACAAATGGGATCTGTTTATGTGTTGAACGTATGCTGGGAGAAAGAGAAAAAAGGAATCAAAAGATGACTCTCAGGTTTGGATGAATTATGGTGCCATTAACTTAAATAATGAGTTCTATCTGAACTTATTTAAATACAACATTCAAATAAAAAAATACTATGAATGCAGTAACAAACAGAAAAATGGTATGCTAATGATAAAAAAGAGGAAATACCAATGTTTAACAAACGTTTGAGAAATGTTAAATATTATTTATGATGAAAAATAAATGCACATACATGAAAGAAGTAGGATTTTATGCCAACAAATTGATAAAGATTAAAATATAATTTTGTTGTTGTTGTGGTTTTTGTTTTTGTTTTTTCAAGTTTATTTATTTAATCTTGGAGGAATCTTCCAGGAAATAATATCACTTCAAGTAAAAGAATCTTTAGCAAAGTCCCACCTCTTTCTTGTTTCTCTTCCATTTACTTTATTTTACTTTAATACAATGAAAACTTATACATCTTACTTTGAATAGCATGTATGATATAAACTCATCATTATAAAAATTAATTTCTGTAATTGTATCTTTCTTTTTTGCTTTTCACCTTCTAGCCTATCCTATTTCATAAGTGAATGGAAAGATGTTTGTAGTGATTTTGACCCAAAGTTAGAACTAGATAATTCTGGACATTACCAATTCATATAATTTATTGAATTTGCCTTCATATATTCTTTAATGTTTGTTTTACAATAATGAACATGGTATAATAAATTTATGATGTGACTAACCTTTATTTTTTACCTTATATATACCTCACACTGTTAAATTTTGTAAATGTTTCTATATGTTGTCAATTAAATTATGTGGTCAATTTTCTTTCTTTTTTTTTATTTGTTTTGCTGATGCTTTTTTTTATAATCATTTTTTTAAATTTATTTTCAGCATAACAGTATTCATTGTTTTTGTACCATACCCAGTGCTCCATGCAATCCGTGCCCTCTCTAATACCCACCACCTGGTTCCCCCAACCTCCCACTCCCCCACCTCTTCAAACATAAGTCAAGCAGAGAGAGTCAATTATCATATGGTTTCACTTATTTGTGGAGCATAACAAATAGCATGGAGGACATGGGGAGTTAGGAGAAGGGAGTTGGGGGAAATTGGAAGGGGAGGTGAACAATGAGAGACTATGGACTCTGAAAAACAATCTGAAGGGTTTAAAATATAATTTAAAAACTGTTCTCAGGCCTGGCAAATAAACATTGTCAGACACTCTAATATTCTGTTGGTTTGGCTGTAAATTAATGCAAATATTTATGCAAGCATATGGGCAATATAAATCAAGATCGTAAAATACTTATAGCACAAAGATAGGAGTGGAAATGTAAGTGAGAAGATAAGGGATTACAGTTTGAGTGTAAGCCATGCTTTCACCAACACAATTCATACATATAATGTATATATGGGAGGTGAGTGGGGAAGTCCACTATGGATTTTATTCCACTATGGATCCATAAGGGCCTGCAGTAAGAACTGAAAATAAAGGAGCAGGCAGCAAGCACACATGTAAGTGTATGCCAATAACTATCTCAGTCTTCTAAGGGAGGGGAGATTGAGTATAGATTGGTCTGTGGATCCATCTCTCAAAGATGCAGGCGAGGAAGAGAATGGTTGCATCATGTTTACATCAGTTTATGTGACTTCACTTTATCTTTTATTAGGGTTTGAACTGGATAAGGATGCCCTTCCTGTTATGCCCATAAACTATATCTAAATATGTACAATTTGGAAAGTTTCTCTTAAGAATATTTAAAAAGTCAGGGTGGGGGAGCACAATGATATTATTAACTATTTCTTTATTTAAAAAGTCATTAAGTCATGTTAATTCTATTCCTACCATATCTCAAATTTAGATCACTTAAGGAGAACCATGTTCCACATGAGGTACCTGGTAGACTACATATGCTCTGTACTAAACACTGTTTTCCTTGACAAAATCAGATGATGTCAATCCTTAGAATAACTGATGCAAGGGGTAATAATTATTGATATAAACCATTATCCATAATATACTTCATTTTGAAATATATTCATTTGAAGTATAATATACTTGATTTTGAAGTATATTTTTCTGAAAAAATGATTTTTACATATTTACATCTCTAAAAATTATAAAGTACTTCTCTATATATCCACTATACATTTCTCCTAATTTTTATAGAATTTATTATATATTTAAGATCAAAAGTTAATAATAATAAAAATGTGAAACAAACAAACAATATTTGTTATTTTGATTTGTAAGAAGTTAAGAAAATGCCCAAAAAAAACCCCACTTTACTTTTGGTTAATTCTTATAAGGGTAGAAACACAATGTTTCATATTAAACATTTCATTAAAGAGGTCATATGAGTCAGCCTACACTTTGGGTTGTGAGCTCTCCACCCCATGAATATTTTGTGACAAAAATTTATTTGCTTGAATATATGTCAAAGGAACAATGAGAAGTAGACTCAGAAGGGGTTTGGCTGAGTGAGACCATCAGATACTGAATGAATTAACTGGCTTGATATCCTCAGGGTTGAGTGAAAACATCATTTTGAGACTGTATAGACATTCACCAGTTTGAATTCCAACAAGGTCTCTCTATTCCAGTTGCCAAACATCTTGATCTCATCCCAGACATTGGTCACCACCAGCAAATCTGAACATTTTTTTTTTTCTTTTGAATGGTAGAGGGCAGGTCCTCACCAATCTCTATCTTTGCTTTCTGGCAACTAGGCATATCAGATTTTTAGGTTACTCCAGGTTAGGTGGACAAAAAAACTTCATTCAATATCATCTTTAATTAACAACTAGTTTCCACTTTAAAATGTGTTTCACACTCCTATCTTTAAACACACACACACACACACACACACACCACTTTGAGCTCTATAATTCCAAAACTCTTTAACAAAACAAACAGATTTGGACCTAGTCTGTCTACACTACTCCATCCTAGTTCTATTTCTCAGTCTTCACTAAATTTTCTTGCCAAATACACTAAAATAAGCAATCACACACTTAAACCTCTATTACCAAGACCCAAGAGGTTATTTTCATCAAATGGAAAAATTTTTGAAGTGATCAAGTTAGTCATTATCAATATATTTCATCACCCATTTTTTCATTGTCTTCAAACCAAATACAGTATGAATCTTTTATACAAAGAGAGACAGTTATTGCTTCAACATTTTATGTAGAGCTGCTTTCACCTCCTGGTTCTTGAAGCTGTAGATGAGGGAGTTCAGCAAAGATGCGATCACATTGTATGGAATGGAGACCACTTGTTCCAACTTGGAGCCTGAGAGGAGGGTCATGTATCTGAATAAGGCTGTGGCATAATATAAAAGCACCACAGTGAGGTGGGAAGAACAGGTAGAGAAGGCTTTGCCTTGAGCCCCAGAAGAACAGATGACTAGGATGGAAGAGATGATTCTAGAATAAGAGAAGAGTATCAGGGGAAGTGTCACAAATCCCAACAATGCACATGACCCAGCAAGAAGGGCTTCGTTGGCAGTAGGGTCACTGCAGGACAGAGGGAAGAGTGAAGGAAGCTCACAACAAAAGTGAGGTATGACACTGGGGCCACAAAAATGTAAGTTGTAGGTTAAAAGAGTGTTTGGCAAGGATTTTAGGAACCCCACTGCCCATGCTGCAATTATCATTCCAACACACAGAGGCCTATTATAACCACACTGTAGAGGAGAGGGTGGCAAATGACTGCATAGTGGTCACAGGCCATAGCAGACAGCAGGCAGGCCTCTGTGCTCCCAGAGAATATGAGAAAGAAACTCGGGGTCACACAGCCCCATGTAGATAAGGGTTTTCTTTGAGTTAATAAATTCTGCATCATCTTGGGCATGGTTACTGAAGAAAGGCAGAGATCTAGAAAAGACAGGTGACCTAGGAAGAAGTACATGGGTGTTTTAAGGTGAGAATCATTTCTGATCACCAGGATCATCATCAGGGTCAAGAGGTAAATCACCAGGAACACTGCAAAAAGCATGGTCTGGATCTGAGGATTTCTGAACCATCTTATGAGGACAAACTTGGTAATGATGGTGACATTTTTCATGATTAAAGATGCTGGCCCTAGAAAGAAACATAATGCAATTATCATCTCAGATGAGTAAGATTGTCTCTCCATATTTAAAAAAAAAAATGTGACTTCCAGCTTAAAGGTATAATAAAAAAACTATGAGGTCAAGAAGTTTCCCTTTGGATCACCCCCTTATTACTTCAATTCTGTTGGCATGCAGCATTCCAAAGTACTTCCTCTGTAGTTGCTTCTTTGAATTTTAATACCCATTTATTCAGGAAATGTTTAATAAGCATCCAAGTGCTGGGCACTCTACCAGATCCTGAAGATACAAAGTTGCTTGAGACATGATTCCTGCCCTCAAACGGCTTAAAATTTAATAGGGGCAGAGAGACATGTAAAGAAGCAGAATAAAGCTATAAAACATAATGCATAGGATACAGTTATGGCACAAATATAATCAATTATCTCTGAATGACCTGGTGAACAAAGAAGGGGTAAAGCTTAAGCCTGTTTTTTTTTCCTTTTGCCAGAAACTTTCAAATATTTAATAATTTTTAAAAAACTTTTTTTTTAGGAGAAGTGTGGGGAGACAAGGAGACAGAGGCCATCTTTAGTGAAAAAAAAAACAGGAAGCTTCACTGAACATTCAATTACATGCTGAGCCGTTCTCAATCATGTGAGTGGTGACAAGATGGTAGAAAGGTTATTAAAAAAAAAACACAGTCTTTACCATGGGTCTATTCACATCCTGGGTAATTTTTAAGGAGGCGAGAAAATCCCATGAACTCCTCACTGCTTAAATAAGGAATATGCTCCATCGAGGTGGACTACCGTGAGAAGTGTGGGTTACTGTGAGGTCACACAGGCACTTGAGGGTCTATGTTGGTGGTTCATGAAGTCTTTATGGGCGACGTGCTTTTTATTTATTTATTTTTTGCTCTGAAATAATGATATTTTTAATTTAAATTCAATTAGCCAACACATACTACATGATTAGTTTTATTTTTATTTTTTAAATTTCTTTTCAGTGTTTCAGAATTCATTGTTTATGCACCACACCCAGTGCTCCATGCAATACGTGCCCTCCATAATACCCACCACCAAGATCACCCAACCTCCCACCCCCCTCCCCTCCAAAACCCTCAGTTTCTTTCTGTTGACTGTTTCCTTCACTGTGCAGAAGCTTTTTATCTTGATGATGTCCCAAAAGTTCATTTTCCCTTTTGTTTCCTTTGCCTTTGGAGACATATCTTGAAAGAAGTTGCTGTGGTCGATGTTGAAGAGGTTACTACCTATGTTCTCCTCTAGGATTCTGATGGACTCCTGCCTCATGTTGAGATCTTTTATCCATTTCGAGTTTATCTTTGTGTATGGTATATGAGAATGGTTGAGTTTCATTCTTCTACACATAGCTGTCCAATTTTCCTAGCACCATTTATTCCTGTCTTTTTTCCACTGTTAGAATGGCCAAAATTAACAAGACAGTAAACAACAAGTGTTGGAGAGGATGTGGAGAAGGGGGACCCCTCTTACGCTGTTGGTGGGAATGCAAGTTGGTGCAGCCACTTTGGAAAACAGTGTGGAGATTCCTTAAGAAATTAAAAATAGAGCTTCCCTATGACCCTGCAATTGCACTATTGGGTATTCACCCCAAAGATAAAGATGTAGTGAAAAGAAGGGCCATATGTACCCCAATGTTCATAGCAGCAATGGCCACAGTCATCAAACTGTGGAAAGAACCAAGATGCCCTTCAACGGACAAATGGATAAAGAAGATATGGTCCATATATACAATGGAATGTTATACCTCCTTCAGAAAGGATGAATACTTAACTTTTGTATCAACATGGACAGGACTGGAGGAAATTATGCTGAGTGAAATAAGTCAAGCAGAGAGACTCAATTATCATATGGTTTCACTTATTTGTGGAGTATAAGGAATAACACAGAGGACATGGGGAGATGGAGAGGAGAAGTGAGTTGGGGGAAATCAGAGGGGGAGACAAACCGTGAGAGACAGTGGACTCTGAGAAACAAACTGAGGGTTTTGGAACAGAGGGGCATGGGAGGTTGGGTGAACCTGGTGGTGGACATTATAGAGGGCATATATTGCATGGAGCACTGGGTGTGGTGCACAAACAATGAATTCTAAAACACTGAAAAGAAATTTTTTTAAAAATCCATTGATTCTTCTTGGTTTATTCTAAACATGATTCTGAGCACAGGGTGGTCTCCCAGATTTCTCCCTAACATGTTTTGTTACTCTTTTGTCTCCTCATTATTTAAAAAATTTCCTCTTTTAATAACCTCCTATAGTATTTTTGCTTTGGAGTCATCATCTACCATTCAATGACTCCAGAGCCTTATTAGTGGCCTTTCTGTATGTAGTTTTCCCCATTCTGTGTTGACTTGCAGCTGCTGTAATTCCTTGGGCAAAATTAAAGTGGTGCCAGGACTTTTGCTTCAACTTGGATGGGACTGGAGGAGATTATGCTAAGTGAAATAATTCACACAGAGAAAGTCAACTATCATATTGTTTCACTTATTTGTGGAACATAAAGAATTGCGTGGAGGATATTAGGAGAAGGGGAAAATGAAGGGGGGGGGGGAAATAGGAGTAGGAGATGAACCATGAGAGACTATGGACTCTGGGAAGCAAACAGAGAGTTTTAGAAGGGAAGAGAATGGGGGGGATTGATGAGCATTCTGATGGGTGTTAAGGAGGACATGGATTGCATGGAGCTCTGGGTGTTATACACAATTAATCATGGTACGCTACATCAGAAACTAATGATGTACTGTATGGTGACTAACATAACAAAATAGAAGACAAATAAAAAAAATCAATTGGTGGCAGGAATAGCCTGAAATCTTATGCATGTAGGATAGAGAGGTAGACAGACAGTTAGATGATAGAGATGAAAAATCTCCTCTCTACTTATGATCAAAGTCTTGCAAGCTAAAACCAGATGATGATATGACTCTACACCTATTTATGTGGAGATAAACTATTTAAAACTAAAATAGCCAGTGCTGGTAAGATTTGGTGAGACTTATATGCCCTTTTACATTGTTGGTAGCATTATATGTTGGTATAATACTTTTGGCAATATGAAATATAAAATCTCTCTTTTGGGAAATTATCTTAAATACATGCTTCACAAGAAGAGAAAAAAAAACTATGTATGAAAATGTATATTCCAGGGTTGTTTTCAAGACATTACCACTAGGACAAACCTAAAGATCTAATAATTGGAGAATAGTTGCTACATTTCAGTAGAAACACAAGACAATATTATCTAATGATGAAAATAATTACAGAGAGTCAGAAACAAAATATCCATAATACATAGTTTAGTAAAAAGATCAGAATATACAATTATTATAAAACATTAGATCATGTGAAAATATGCACACAGCAGGGGTTTATATGAAGTTAAAAACAGAAAAAAAACAGCTTTTAGGGTGGTAAGAGAATGGACAATTGCTTTGATTTTTACATTAAAATATGCTTTTTATACTTTCAATTAAAAATATATTTTGGGGTGGATAATATTTGAGCCACACTGAACCTTTTTGTTTCAAACTCAGCATTTAATTAAACCCAATTCCAATAAAGAATATACACCTCTTTCTTTTCCCATTCTATTTCTGCCTTGCACGTTCTGTAATAAAATTGAATTTGGTCTAAAAAGCCATTTCTTTAAGAAGGAGTCTTAGTTGCTCAGATGGAGAATGGAAATGACTCAAGTAGTCTGATTTTTCCTGTTAATTATTCTGCCTTTTGCCTGTCCTTTGTCTACTGGTTTTTCAATCCCAAATTCATGGTCTAGGAAACTTGGCTGGAAAAAGTGGTCCCTGAGGCCACTGGGAAGGTTGAAGGATAAAGCTTCTCTGCATTGAAAGTTCCCTGGTAGAGAAACCTTCCGCTCCCTACCACACTACCACCCCTCCACCCAGAAAAAGTGTTTTAAGGAAAGAGAGTGTCTTAAAGTAAAGGATGCTATGCTTTTGCAGAGTGGGAAGAAAGAAAGGGGTATCAAGGATATTCTCACTTCTTCATTTCTCACTCTAGTTGCAAACTTCGTGGTCTCCCTGAGTAAATCTTTGGAGACACAGGGTGATCAGTGTTTTAGGTAATGAAAACTTTTTAAAAAAATCTTCTTCTCTAACAAGAATGTAAAGGAAAGTTAGAGATTTTGCTTCATCTCTGGAAAGTTATACGCAAACAGTGAATCATGGAAAACTACATAAAAAACTAATGATGTACTGTGTGGTGACTAACATTAACATTATACAAAAAATTCTGAGGAACTGCACAATTAGACTGTGCTTTCTACATATTTGGTCTTGCTTGGAGATGAGGCCATGAGCTAAATGAGCTCTCAAATTAACTTCAGCTTAAGATCCTGGCATTTAGCTAAGAAATTCCCCACCAGAGAAAATGAGATTACTCCGAACTCACTGCCACCCATAAATCAAAAATGCTCTATCCAGCTACCCACCTGATAGCTAAACTTCCATCTCCCAATTCAATCCCATAGGAATCTCAGCCTTTTGTCCTGAATCTGATAAAGGAGGATGACAAACAGATTATGGATTAATAAAGTGACAAACTCCTCAACCTCCTAAATATTTCCTCTCAACCCAGTCATGACCTTCTTTTGTGAATTTGGGAAGGTACTTTTGCTTCTTCTTCCTGGGCTCAGTTCCCTCTGCTCTGCAATGAAAGATCTGAAACAGTTGCCTAGTAAGATTTCTCACATCTATAGGATAGAGAAGATTGAGAAGGCCTGTTGAGTCTAGCTTTTCCTTGGAGACCTGAATTGCTGCCTTCTTCCTTGTTTTGAGAGATGAATGACGAAGGATACTTAAATAACTCAGGTCTCAGGAAAAACTGGTTTCTTTTCCCAACAAGTTGAAAACTGTGTGTCTAAAGCAGTTAAGCAAGTCACCTTATGTTAAGTTTTGGATAAAGGCTTAAGTGTTGATATGCATGGGTTCTGGTTTGAGCCATTACCTGTTAAGAGGCTTTGGGCATCTTTTTTTCTTCCTTTGTCTTCTTTCTTTATCTCTTTTGATTCTGAGGAGAGCTTCTGACCAGTTTGTATGAATTTTATCATTTTTTCTAATCTTTTCCTACTTGGTACCCATATGGCAGGTGGGCCATTAGAGAGGGAGAGTGAGTAATGAGGGCCCCAGGGAGCTAATCTGAATTCATGGGGGAAGTGGCAATAGTCAGTTATCTGGACCTCTGGCACTCTTGCCAGTACTGTAGTTTGGGTAAGTGGGAGTAAAGGGTGAGCACTGAGGGCCTGTAAATGCTTCTACTAGGCAAAGAGTAGCCTGGGGCTTCCTCAGGTTTGGCAGAACTTTATCTTCACTATACATTTTGCTTGCACACATAGTCCTACCTATGCTCTCTTACAAACGAGCCTCACTTCTAGAATCATGGAATTCGATGGAGTGAAATTCGATGGATGGATCATCTTATTTCAATCTCCAACCTGAAGCATGAACTCTACACAGCATCTTCCATAAGTGTTCATCCAGCCTTTTAGAACTTCTTCAGGAATTCTCTTCCACCAGCTAGCTATTTTAAAACTGATTTAAAGTTTGTTTGTCTTTATCCTGCCTAAAATCCTGATATTAAACTGCCTATGTTACCATTTCCACAAACACCTAAATGTTTTAGTATTTTTCACTAGCAAACCCAAAAGCAACAAGCAAAAACAAACAAAAACTCCCTTTACTCCATATCACCTACACCTATGGCTCTATTTTCTAAATCTCCTTCATAGCAAAACTTGTCAATGAAGTTATCTGTGGTTTCTCTTCATACATTCACTCCTCATCTTATTCTAGCTAGATGAAACTTCTCTTGTTGGTATTATCAACTACTTCCAAAACCAAAGTTGCAAAATCCAATGTAGCTTTTCTGTTTCTCCTCACTTGAATTTTCAGTGGCATTCGATACAACTGACTTCTCTGTCCTCCTTGAAACACTTTTCTTGGCTTTTTGATACAAAAATTACCTGATTTTCTTCCTTACTCAATAGCTGGTACTCCTGTTTCTCTTGCTGGATCATTTTCAACTTGAACTAGAAATGCTAGAGTGCTCCAGAGCTTACTCCCAGGACCTCCTCTTCAGTTTATTTTCCTTAGATGTTCTATGCCAATCATATAATATTTCTAAACACCACATATACCACAAGCACTAGCCCTGTCTCCTCCCTAGAACTTCAAAATAATGAGGAACATTTTTCTTCTTGTGCCTGTTAGCCATTTGTATGTCTTCTTTGGAGAAGTGTCTGTTCATGTCTTCTGCCCATTTTTTGACTTATTTGCTTTTTGGGGTGTTGAGTTTGAGAAGTGCTTTATAGATCTTGTATATCAGCCCTTTATCTGTAGTGTCATATTTGCAATATCTTCTCTCATTCCATGGGTTGCCTCTTTGTTTTATTGACAATTTTCTTTGCCGTGCTTTATCTCGATGAAGTCCCCAAATTTCTGCCTTTGTTTCCCTTGCCTTTGGAGACTTGTCTTGAAAGAAGTTGCTGTGGCTGATGTTGAAGAGGTTACTATTCTATGCTCTATGTTCTCTGTTCTATGTTCTATGTGTAGGCAGGAAAGAACAACCACTGGAAAAACAGATAGTCTCTTCAACAAATGGTTTTGGGAAAATTGGACAGCCCCATTCAGAAAAATGAAACCAGACATTTCCCTACACCATGCACATAATTAGACTCAAAATGGATGAAAGACCTCATAGGAATCCATCAAAATCCCTGAGGAAAACACAGGCAGCAAACTTTCAACCTCAGCCACAACAACTTCTTTGTAGAAACATTACCAAAGGCAAGGAAGCAAGGGCAAAAAGGAACTATATGGACTTTGTCGAGATAAAAAGCTTTTGCACAGCAAAGAAAATAGTCAACAAAACCAAAAGACAACTGACAGAATGGGAGAAGATACTTGCAAATGACATACCAGATAAAGGGCCAGTATCAAAAATCTATAAAGAACTTATCAAACTCAATACTCAAAGAACAAATAATACAATCAAGAAATGGGAAGAAGACACGAACAGACATTTCTGCAAAGAAGACAACCAGATGGCCAACAGACACATGAAAAAGTGCTCCACATCACTCGGCATCAGGGAAATACAAATCAAAACCACAATGAGATACCACCTCACACCAGTCAGAATGGCTAAAGTTAACAAGTCAGGAAACAAGAGATGTTGGTAAGGATGTGGAGAAAGGGGAACCCTCCTACATTGTTGGTGGGAATGCAAGCTGGTACAACCACTCTGGAAAACAGCATGGAGGTTCCTCAAAGAGGAGTCTTTTTTTTTTTTTTTTTTATTCATTAGTTTTAGTTTTAGTTTTTAGATTCCATATATAAGTGAAGTCATATAATATTTGTGCTTTATTTAAAACTCGACTGCTTTTTCTTTCAGTAGAATTCAATCTCTCTCCCCTACTATAATTTTAAGTCTAGTATAAAAGTTGAAAGAAAAAAAAAAACTATATATACAATAATTTGTTAATGGATACACAATATAAAAAGATGTTCCAGAAATGAGTTAAGAGGACCAAGGCATAGGAAATGAAAATTGGCTTGGGTAAAGATATAATAATCCTATTTCTACTATGTTTTCAATGTGTGAATTTGGGAAAGGTTTTGATCCCTCTTTTTCCCCCCACATTTACCACAGGAATAATAATATTCTTGGCAAAATGTGAGGATTTAGTTAGAACGTGATGATTTAGTAAGGAATAATGTTCAGCACTAATTAAACACATCTTCAGTCATATATTTGAAATTTGTTCACCATTCTAAATTTAATTGCTCAGTATCTCTACAGAGATATAGAGAACTAAGGGAACAGAGTCCTAAGAAGCAGGTAAGGAGCAAGAGTAGGGTTAATGGTCTGCTCTGTGAGCCAAGTGTCACTGCAAGTTAGATAATTAGAGGACTCAAAGAGGAAGAAAGAGCCCTAGCCAGCAAGTGAAATATGCAGAGAGGAGGGAATTAAGAAAAGTTAGCAACTTTGTGTTAAAAAATGAAAACTGCGGGCTAAAAATGGCATCTCTTAGACCGAGTTTCCAAACCAGAGCTTAATACCCCATCTAGTTATAGTTTCAAATTCCCCAGAAATGTGGCATTAACCAGTCAGTTAGGAAAATTTTTCTTTCCCTTAGGGCAAGTGTGTCTCTCACTTGAGTCCTTTCCATCCCCCAAAGAAACATGAGGTCATCTGCATGATAAGACACCTTGCTTTTCCCCCTAGCCAATGTCCTCCTCTGGAACAATCCTTTTCTTTTGCTAATAATTTTCATGTCTCCACCCTCTGTCTATATAAACCTTCCATTGTGTACAAGTCTTCAGAGTGCCTCTACATGCTAGATGGGGTGCTGCCTGATTCGTGAATCATTTATTGAAGCCAATTAGATCTTTTTTTCCTTTTTATTATGTTATGTTAGTCACCATACAATACTTCATTAGTTTTTGATGTAATGTTCCATGATTCATTGTTTGCGTATAATACATAGTACTCATTGCAATACGTGCCCTCCTTAATACCCATCACCAGGCTAACACTTCCCCCCATTCCCTTCCCCTCTGAAACCCTCAGTTTGTTTTCCAGAGTCCATAGTCTCTCATGGTTCGTCTCCCCCTCTGATTTCCCCCCCACCTTCATTTTTCCCTTTCTTCTCCTAATATCCTCCATGTTATTCCTTATGTTCCACATATAAATGAAACCATATGATAATTGTTTTTCTCTGTGTGGCTTATTTCATTTGGCATAATTCCCTCCAGTTTTATCCATGTCAATACAAATGGTGGATATTTGTCCTTTCTGATGGCTGAGTAATATTCCATTATATATATGGATAACATCTTCTTTATCCATTTGTCCATTGAAGGGCATCTTGCTCCTTCCACAGTTTGGCTATTGTGGACATTGCTGCTATGAACATTGGGGTACATATGGCCCTTCTATTCACTACATCTGTATCTTTGGGGTAACATCCAATAGTGCAATTGCTGAGTCATCGGGTAGCTCTATTTTTAATTTCTTGAGGAATCTCCACACTGTTTTCCAAAGTGGCTGCACTAACTTGTATTCCCACCAACCGTGTAAGAGGTTTCCCCTTTCTCCACATCCTCTCCAGCACATGTTGTTTACTGTCTTGTTAATTTTGGCCATTCTAACTGGTGTAAGGTGGTATCTCACTGCGGTTTTTATTTGAATTTCCCTGATAGCTAATGATGCTATTCAAGATGTATTACAAAGCTGTGATCACCAAGACAGAATGGTACTGGCACAAAAACAGACACATAGATCAATGGAACAGAATAGCAACCCCAGATATGGACCCTCAACTCTATGGTCAACTAATCTTTGACAAAGCAGGAAAAAATATCCAATGGAAATGGTGCTGGGAAAATTGGACAGCTATATACAGAAGAATGAAACTCGACCATTCTCTTACACCATACACAAAGACGAACTCCAAACGGATGAAAGACCTCAATGTGAGAGACAGAAATCCATCAAAATCCTAGAGGAAAACATAGTCAGTAACCTCTTCAACATTGGCCACAGCAACTTGTTTCAAGACATCTCTCCAAAGGCAAAGGAAACAAAAGTGAAAATGAACTTTTGGGACTTCATCAAGATAAAAAGCTTCTACAAAGCAAAGGAAAACAGTCAACAAAACAAAGAGGCAACCCACAGAATGGGAGAAGATATTTGGACCAAGGGCTAATATCCAAGATCTATAAAGAACTTCTAGAACTCAACACCCAAAAAACAAATAATCAAGTCAAAAACTGGGCAGAAGACATGAACAGACACTTCTCCAAAGAAGACATACAAATGGCTAACCTTCACATGAAAAAATGTTCATCATCATTAGCCATCAGGGAGATTCAAATCCAAACCACACTGATACCACCTAACATCAGTTAGAATGGCCAAAATTAACAAGACAGTAAACAAAAAGTGTTGGAGAGGATGTGGAGAAAGGGGAACTCTCTTATGCTGTTGGTGGGAATGCAAGTTGGTGCAGCCACTTTGGAAAACAGTATGGAGATTCTTTAAGAAATTAAAAATAGAGCTACCCTGTGACCCTGCAATTGCACTACTGGGTATTTACCCCAAAGATACAGATGTAGTGAAAAGAAGAGCCATATGTACCCCAATGTTCATAGCAGCAATGTCCACAATAGCCAAACTGTGGAAAGAGCCAAGATGCCCTTCAATGGACAAATGGATAAAGAAGATATGGTCCATGATATGAGGAAGTGGAGATGCAACATGGGGGCTTAAGGGGGTAGGAGAAGAATAAATGAAACAAGATGGGATTGGGAGGGAAACAAACCATAAGTGACTCTTAATCTCACAAAACAAACTGAGGGTTGCTGGGGGGAGGGGGTTGGGAGAGAGTGGTAGGGTTATGGACAGTGGGGAGGGTGTGTACTATGGTGAGTGCTGTGAAGTGTGTAAACCTGGCGATTCACAGACCTGTACCCCTGGGGATAAACATATAATATATTTTTATCCCCA
>NW_019154140.1:7018049-7090226 GCF_002288905.1 Enhydra lutris kenyoni
CCAAGATGCCCTTCAATGGACAAATGGATAAAGAAGATATGGTCCATGATATGAGGAAGTGGAGATGCAACATGGGGGCTTAAGGGGGTAGGAGAAGAATAAATGAAACAAGATGGGATTGGGAGGGAAACAAACCATAAGTGACTCTTAATCTCACAAAACAAACTGAGGGTTGCTGGGGGGAGGGGGTTGGGAGAGAGTGGTAGGGTTATGGACAGTGGGGAGGGTGTGTACTATGGTGAGTGCTGTGAAGTGTGTAAACCTGGCGATTCACAGACCTGTACCCCTGGGGATAAAAATATATTATATGTTTATAAAAAAGAAAAAAAGAAGAAGATATGGTCCATATATACAATGGAATGTTATGCCTCCTTCAGAAAGGTTGAATACTTAACTTTTGTATCAACATGGACGGGACTGGGGGAGATTATGCTGAGTGAAATAGGTCAAGCAGAAAGACTCAATTATCATATGTTTTCACTTACTTGTGGAGCATAAGGAATAACACAGAGGACATTGGGAGTTGGAGAGGAGAAGTGAATTGGGGGAAATCAGAGGGAGCAAGGAACCATGAGAGACTGTGGACCCTCAGTAACAAACTGAGGGCTTTGGAGGGGAGGGGAAAGGGGTTGGGTGAGCCTGATGGTGGGTATTAAGGAGGGCATGTATGGCATGGAGCACTGGGTGTGGTGAATAAACAGTGAATCTTGGAACACTAAAAAAAAAAAAAAAAAAAAAAAAAAACGGGCAGAAGACATAAACAGACACTTCTCCAAAGAAGACATACAAATGGCTAACAGACACATGAAAAAATATTCAACATGATTAACCAATTAGATCTTCAAATTTACTTGTTTGAATTTTGTTATTTAACATCTGGCAGATAGCCAGGAGAATGTGAGATGGTAGCTTGCTTCTATCTTCTGCAGATTGAAAGAGTGAACAGGTTTTCTGCCTTGATGGGTGAATAGGTCTGATATCAGGAAACCTGGCATATAGTTAGCTATCCAAATCGTGGGGACAAACAGGGTTTTTGTTTTTCTTCCTGGAAATAATTTGTGAGAAAAGAGAACCATATTGATTAAGGTTACAGGAATCCCTAGTCAAAATATTCAGAAGCATTTCTGAACTTGGACTGTGTACTCTGAAGAGAGTCAAGATCAATCAAGAAGTTACAATTCTAGGTGTGCCTAGGTGGTTCAGTTGGTTAAGTATCTGACTCTTGATCTCAGCTCAGTTCTTGATCTCAGGGTCATGGAGCCTACTTAAACAAACAAACAAACAAACAAAGTTACAATTCTCTCCAGGTAATTATTTGAAAACCCAATCTCATGTTTTTCATTCCCAGTCATACATTCACTCCCCACCCAACCCCCAAATAGATTTCAGACCATTCTAAGTACCTGAAAGTATTATCAAAACAAAGGATTCCCTGTGTCGTTTTATGGGTGCATTTAGGCCATTCACATTGAGAGTGATTATTGATAGATACGTTTTTATTGACATCGTGTTACCTTTGAAGTCTTTCTTTATGTAGATTGTCTCTATATTTCTGTTCAATGCTATTCTTAGGATTTTTCCTCTTTTATAGAACCTCCCTTAATATTTCCTGCAGTGTCGGCTTGGTAGTTGCATAGTCTTTTAAGCCTTGCCCGTCTTGGAAATTTTTTTATCTCTCCATCCCTTTTGAATGTCAGTCTTGCTGGATAATGTATTCTTGGCTGCATGTTCTTCTCATTTAGTGCCCTGAATATATCTTGCCAGCCCTTTCTGGCTTGCCAGGTCTCTGTGGACAGGTCTGACGTTATTCTGATGGGCTTTCCTCTGTAAGTAAGGAGCCTCTTTGTCCTAGCGGCTTTCAAGAGATTATACCTACAATTATGATTCCTCAATTTGACTATCAGGTGCCTTGATGTTTTTCTGGAATCTATAATCTTGGGTGGAGACCGTTCGGCCTCTAGTACATGAACGCTGGTTCCATTCGCGAGATTGGGAAAATTTTCATGAAGAACTTTTTCCACTATATCTTCTAGACTTCTTTCTTTCTCCTCCCCTTCAGGGATTCCAATAATTCTGATGTTGGAATGTTTCATGGCATCATTTATTTCCCTGATTCTGTTTTCATGGCTTCTAAGTTGTTTGTTCCAGGCTTCCTCCTGATCCTTTCTCTCTATCTGTTTGTCCTCCAGATCACTAATTCTATCTTCTGTCTCAGTTACCCTAGCTTTGAGAGAATTTAGATTAGATTGGAACTCACTGAGAGCATTATGAACCTCATCTCTGGTAGCTTTTAGCTCTGCCCTAACATTGTGAACATCCTCTCTGGTCGCTTTCAATTCGGCCCTAATCAATTCTGTTTGGTCATCCATGGCTTTCTCCAACCTAGCTATTGCCTGGATAATTGAGATACCACCTTACACCAGTTAGAATGGCCAAAATTAGCAAGACAGGTAACAACATGTTTTGGAGAGGATGTGGAGAAAGGGGAACCCTCTTACACTGTTGGTGGGAATGCAAGTTGGTGCAGCCACTTTAGAGAACACTGTGGAGATTCCTCAAGAAATTAAAAATAGAGCTTCCCTATCATCCTGCCATTGCACTACTGGGTATTTACCCCAAAGATACAGATGTAGTGAAAAGAAGGGCCATCTGTACCCCAATGTTTATAGCAGCAATGGCCACGGTCGCCAAACTGTGGAAAGAACCAAGATGCCCTTCAACGGACGAATGGATAAGGAAGATGTGGTCCATATGCACTATGGAGTATTATGCCTCCATCAGAAAGGATGAATACCCAACTTTTATAGCAACATGGACAGGACTGGATGAGATTATGCTGAGTGAAATAAGTCAAGCAGAGAGAGTCAATTATCATATGGTTTCACTTATTTGTGGAGCATAACAAATAGCATGGAGGACAAGGGGAGATGGAGAGGAGAAGGGAGTTGAGGGAAATTGGAAGGGGAAGTGAACGATGAGAGACTATGGACTCTGAAAACAATCTGAGGGGTTTGAAGGGGCGGGGGGGTGGGAGGTTGGGGGAACCAGGTGGTGGATATTAGAGGGGGCACGGATTGCATGGAGCACTGGGTGTGGTGCAAAAACAATGAATACTGTTATGCTGAAAATAAAAAAAAAGACTTTTAAAAGTTCCTTTAAATATCAGGTTTTGGGTGCCTGGGTGGCTCAGTTGGTTGGGTGACTGGCTTTGGCTCAGGTCGTAGTTCTGCAGTCCTGGGATTGAGTCTCCCATCGGGCTCCCAGCTCCATGGGGAGTCTGCTTCTCTCTCCGACCTTCTCCCTTCTCCCTTCTCTCTCTCAAATAAATAAAAATAAAAATCTTAAAAAAAATAAATATCAGGTTTTATAAATCAAACCACTATGAGATACCACTTCACACCAGTCAGAATGGCTAAAATTAACAAATCAGAAAACAACAGATGTTGGCGAGGATGCAGAGAAAAGAGATCCCCCTTACACTGTTGGTGGGAATGCAAACTGGTGTACCCACTCTGGAAAACAAGTTGAAAACAAGTTGAAAATAGAGCTACCCTACAACGCAGCAATTGCACTGCTGGGTATTTACCCAAAGATACAGATGTAGTTATCTGAAGGGGCACCTACACCCCAATTTTATAGCAGCAATATCCACAGTAGCCAAACAATGGAAAGAGACTAGATGTCCATTGACAGATGAATAGATAAAGAAGGTGTGGTGTATATATACAATGGAATATTACTCAGCCATCAAAAAATGAAATTGTGCCATTTGCAACTGTGTGGATAGAGCTAGAGGGTATTATGCCAAGTGAAATAAGTCAGTCGGAGAAAGAGAATTATATGACCTCACTCATATGTGCAATTTAAGAAACAAAATCAAGAATCATAGGAGAGGAGAGGAAAAAGATAAAACAAGACAAAATCAGAGAGGGAGACCAACCATAAGAGACTCTTAATCATAGGAAACAAACTGAGAGTTGCTGGAGGGGAGGGGTTGAGGAGATGGGGAACCTGGGTGATGGACATTAAGGGGGGCATGTGAAGTAATGAGCACTGGGTATTATATAAGACTGATGAATTAAACTTCTACCTCTGAAACCAATAATACATTACATGTTAATTAGTTGAATTTAAATTTTTTAAAAGTGGTATAAAATAATAATAAAATATATTCAGTTGAATTGTTGTTTAACAATAGCTGACCTCAATAACCATACCAGGATCTGGGCCTGCCATTATTGCAAATGCTTACACTTTCTAAGAGAGCAGTATCTTAAATACCACTTTTGGAGAGATGCATCCATATGCATATATGGCTTTTCTTCAACAAATATGGCAAAAGAAAAAGGGGCAAAATGACTTCTTGATTGATTATTTATTCCATTAGTGTTTCAGTCAATAAATTATGTTCTTAAGGAATTAGCAAAGACTGGCTGTTCTGGTTACCCTAAAACCAAAAATTTCTCCATTTCCTTCTCTTCCCTCAGGAAACTTTATGTCTCTGCTACAATCTTTTACAATGGTAATATAGTTCTAATTGAACATTGAATTGAGTTTATTAAATTTGCTTATAATAACTTATTTGGTGTTATGTGTTGCTTCATTAATATTTTAGGCGTTTGGTTCATACTATGATAATTTTATGGGTCCTGTTAACTTTTACACTATTCAAAAGTGGAACTTATTATGAGAGATTAAATCAATTTTTGAAGTTCAGAACTACAGCCATCCCAGTGGATTTCATCTTAGAATACAGCTGTTGGACTTTTCCTAGAACTACATTCTTATACAACTCCTTGCCTATACTGGATATAATGGATTCCCTTATTTCCTTACAGATTTCTCCTGAGAGCATTTACCTATTAAATCACACATCAGTATTCTTACTTGTCTCTGGTTCTAGGGAATCCAACCTAAGACACTCCATAATGCTTGATCAATCTCTCCAGCCTCCCAGGAGGTAAATTACCTGATTGGTGAGTTAGGGAGAGGAAGCATTGCTCAATCCCACCTTTCTCCTCTTTCCTATCTGCTCATAGAAAAGGTACATGCTAGTTTACTCATTTGGCCATGTGATAAAAAGGAGCAACTTCTGCCCTCTGTTGAGACATGTGTGGTTTATATTGTGCAATCTATGATGGGATGGACAAATAAATCTAATTTAGGGGGAGTGTCAACTACTCATGACTCAGTAGAGCTCGTGTGTGTGTGTGTTCCTTATGTTATATTCCTTAGTTTTATTTATTTATTTTATTTCTTAGTTTTATTAGTATTAATTCTTTGTCTTAAGTTGAATTTGTATTAGCAATTAATTTTTTATCACAATTTCTGATTCTTATGAGCATTATTCATTGGGTTCAGAATATAAGTTGAGAAGAATCATCCATTAGTAATCATCTCCTCACCTGAAGTACGCAAATAAAATTTCATAACAGGCAACTATAGAGAGAAAGGGAAACAGAGACAGTACAGAGTACAGAGTACAGTAGTGTGTATACTAGTAAAATAAAAAATATATATGAATATATATGTGTTATAAATATTTCTAAATTTTTGGCGTATCTCTGGGCAGATACACAAGGTAATAATGCAAGAGTAGATATTTATAGTCATTGTGCAGAGTGATATTACAGTGGTCAAATTAAATATATGCATGAATTATGACCTACTGTTTTTCTCTTCCTCCCATCCCATCTCTCCTTCCCCCCTCACCCTGTCTTTTTCCTTCTCCTTTTACCCTTCTCTCCCTGCTTATATGTGGTCTGTAAAGGAATACATATAAGAGTTTCATTTTGACATTGCTTGTAGAGGAATGGAGTTGTAAACTTAAAATTATATAATGGGTGTCAATCAGAGAAGCAGAAAGGAAAAAAAAAAAAACCTTGGTGGATACATACCATGGGGCACTACAAAGTAGTTAGAAAAAACAGACTAGATACACTGATACTATACTGCTGAATATTAAAACCACAGTGCTGATTGGCAATGCATAAAACAGAGTAAGCCATTTATATAGTAAATAGTAAGCCAAATACTATTTACATAAACTGTAAAACCAACAATATACAAAGGCATGTTCTAATGAAAGGAGATGGGTCTGTGCAATGAAGATAAAAGTAAACAAAGAATATATTGCAGGGAAGTATAATGAAAAAATGCCATGAATTTAGAAATTATACAATATTTAACCACAACAAAAAACAAAGGAAACCAAAAAAACAACAGAAACAAAAACTAAGTTGAAAGCTTGACTTCAGGCTATGCCTCCAAGAAATGTTGGATACCATCCCAGCTATCTTCTGGGTCCAGTTCAGCTGCCCACCCGTTGACTACTTAAACATCGTGGCATCTCTTGTTGACTAGACCAGAGAATCCTTTGTTGTTTTTTGTTTGTTTGTTTGTTTTGTTTTTTTAATTTGTACTTCTATATTTTTAATTTTTTTAAAATTTTTAATTTATTTTCAGCGTAACAGTATTCATTGTTTTTGCACCATACCCAGTGCTCCATGCAATCCGAGCCCTCTCTAATACCCACCACCTGGTTCCCCCAATCTCCCCCCCTCCCGCCCCTTCAAAACCCTCAGATTGTTTTTCAGAGTCCATAGTCTCTCATGGTTCACCTCCCCTTCCAATTTCCCTCAACTCCCTTCTCCTCTCTGAGTGAAATAAGTCAAGCAGAGAGAGTCAATTATCATATGGTTTCACTTATTTGTGGAGCATAACAAATAGCATGGAGGAATCCTTTGTTGTTTGTTTTGTTTTGTTTTGTTTTTGTTTTTTGACTTATTTTTTTTTTTTTCAGCATAACAGTATTCCTTATTTTTGCACCACACCCAGTGCTCCATCCAATCCGTGCCCTCTCCAATACCCACCACCTGGTTCCCCCAACCTCCCACCCCCCCGCCCCTTCAAAACCCTCAGATTGTTTTTCAGAGTCCATAGTCTCTCATTGTTCACCTCCCCTTCCAATTTCCCTCAACTCCCTTCTCCTCTCCATCTCCCTTTGTCCTCCATGCTATTTGTTATGCTCCACAAATAAGTGAAACCATATGATAATTGACTCTCTCTGCTTGACTTATTTCACTCAGCATAATCTCATCCAGTCCTGTCCATGTTGCTATAAAAGTTGGGTATTCATCCTTTCTGATGGAGGCATAATACTCCATAGTGCATATGGACCACATCTTCCTTATCCATTCGTCCGTTGAAGGGCATCTTGGTTCTTTCCACAGTTTGGCGACCGTGGCCATTGCTGCTATAAACATTGGGGTACAGATGGCCCTTCTTTTCACTACATCTGTATCTTTGGGGTAAATACCCAGTAGTGCAATTGCAGGGTCATAGGGAAGCTCTATTTTTAATTTCTTGAGGAATCTCCACACTGTTCTCCGAAGTGGCTGCACCAACTTGCATTCCCACCAGCAGTGTAAGAGGGTTCCCCTTTCTCCACATCCCCTCCAACACATGTTGTTTCCTGTCTTGCTAATTTTGGCCTTTCTAACTGGTGTAAAGTGATAGAGGAGACAAGATGGCAGGGAAGTAGGAGGAGGCGCCTTTTCAACCTGTACCCTAAAGTGAGCTGATTACCTACCAAAGAACTCCGATCATCCATGAAATCAGCCTGAGATCAGAATTAAAAGTCTTTTAAAAAAACAGAACAGCTGAATATGTAAAATGAATATGTATATCTGTGCACATATGTATGAGGACTTATGTGTGATTATATGAGTATGAGGAAGTGATGAAAGAAAATATATTCAGTTAATGGGTTTCTAGAGAGGGAGGTAGTGGTTGAAGGAAGAATAGAAATTGGGGAAAGGAGAGGTAGGTGAAGAAAAAAAAATAAGATTGGACCACCATGAAGCACCTTACATAAAATAATCTCATTTACATATTCTCATAAAATTATATAGGTATCTTTATGTGTAAAAAGATTTTAAAATTATTTTTTAAATGTCAAGTCCACTCCTTGCTTGAACATACTTAAAATCATTTCCCACAAATTATCTCCACAGTTTAGAAACAGGAATTAATGGACTATTGTTTTAAATGGAAATTTCCTAATTTCTTTTCTGGATCTTCATTCCACCCCAAGTTCCATTAATTTTGGCTCTTGGAAACTAACAGAGTAACAAGAAGGGAAGGCATGAGAAGAATCATTTGCTTTTGCATTAAGGGAGGAAGAAGCTGGCTGAGGGAAGTGCAGTAGGTGTTTTTTTGTTTTTTTTTAAGATTTTTTTTTAAGTCATCTCCATACCCAGAGTGGGGTTCAAACTCACTATCTCAAGATCAAGAGTCACTCACTCCATCGATTGAGCCAGCCAGATGCAGCTGTAGGAGTGTTTCTTAGTCATTTGGAAGTTTGGTACTCTGAGACCTCAAATTCTGCTAGGTATCACTGTTAAACTCTTGACCAATTCCCTAATTTTACACATGCAATCCAATATGATAGTTAATTCTAATAGGATTGTAATTCAGTAAGCTAGAGAATGAACTTCTTTTTTTTTTTTTTTTAATTTTTTTTTTTTTTTTTGACAGATCAGGTAGAGAGAGAGGAGGAAGCAGGCTCCCCTAGAGAGCAGAGAGCCCAATGCGGGGCTCGATCCCAGGACTCTGAGATCATGACCCGAGCCGAAGGCAGCGGCTTAACCCACTGAGCCACCCAGGCGCCCCTAGAGAATGAACTTCTAAAAGCTTGGCTTTAGATTGTCTCTAAGCCATAAGTAAGGTCAGAATTTCTAGATTTGAATTTGTCTTGCTTGAAATTATCCTTGAGTATTAATATTCTTATCCCCAACATCCAAGATGAGAGCAGCAGTGTCTTAATCATTATAACTTCATTATCAATGGGTGCATAATTTGAGGTGTTCAGGGTGGTAAGTACACTCACCTTTGAATACCATGGTGAGAATATAAGAGAATTATAAGGGAATATAAATAGATTTCCTGTTTTTTGCAATTCCTTATATATTAATTTTAAAAGCCCACACATTTTACTGCAGCTCAAGTGAAGAACATAACTTACTTTTTAGTGCCAATTTGAATACCAGTTTGGATTCTTTGGTTCCAACCAATATAATTTAATTTGGTTCATGCTAGTTAAGAAAAGGATGTTTTGGGCACCTGGGTGGCTCAGTTAGTGCCTGCCTTTGGCTCAGATCATGATCCCAGGGTCCTGGAATGAGTCTCACATTGGGCTCCCTGCTCAGTGGGGAGTCTGCTTTTCCCTCTGCCTCCCTACCACTCGAGCTTGCTCTTGTTCACTCTCTCTCTCTCTCGTGTGTGCAAAAAATAAATAAATAAATAAAATCTTTGGCAGGGGAAAAAAAGAAAAGAAAAAGGTATTTTGCAAAGGATACCAGACTAAGAAAGCATTTGTAAAAATGGACTCTGGATTCAGACTGGTGAAACAGGAATAATAGTACTTAGGTCATATAAGGTTGATGAAATAATTAAAGAGGATTATATGTATAAAACATTTAAGTTAGGGTGTGTCTTTATTTTTTCATTTTTTATTTTTTATTCTTTTAAGATTTTATTTATTCGACGGAGAGAGCGAGAGACGGAACAGAAGCAAGGCAAGTGGGAGAAGGAGAAGCAAGCTTCCTGTTGAGTACAGTGCTGGATGCGGGGCTCAATCCCAGAACCCTGGAATCATGACCTGAGCTGAATTCAGACATTTAACAACTGAGCCACACAGGCTCCCCCTTTTTTTCCTTTTTAAAAAAGATTTACTTATTTTAGAGAGAGCGACAGAGAACATGTGCATGCGTGTGAGTGGGGGGAGGGGCAGAAGGAGAGGAAAAGAATCTCAAGCAGACTCCCCACTGAGCATGGAGTCTAATGCAGAGAGAGAGAGTGAAAGAAAGAGGGAGGGAGGGAGAGGGGAAAGAATCCTAATTTTTAGTTACAAATATCTTATGGCAAAGTAGTTTAGCTTCTCCATAGTCCTGTTTCTCTGGTCCACTATGCAAAAGAATTAACATATCTTCATAACATTCTTCTCAAGGCTGTCTCCACTTCCTTGTTCTGCAAAGTGTAAATACAGGGTTAAGCATGGGAATGACCACATTGTACTGTAAGGAGAACATCAACTCCAATCATAAAACATAAAACTGAACCATAGAACAAGATCACAGTAATGAGGTGAGAAAAGCAAGTAGAAAAAATCTTGCTTCTACATGAAGTGGAACTGATGCTCAGGATGGTAGAGACAATGCAGGTATAAGAGAAAACAATCATAAGGAAAGTTCCAAAGAAATTCAAGACAGAGGAGCAGAACAGGAATATGAATTCAGTGGAGGTTATCAGAGCAAGACAGAGGGAAGAGAGAAGACAGCTCACAGCTGAAGTGAGAAATAGTTTGACCCATACAGTAGTCTAAATTGACAGCCAAGAGGATATTGATGATCAGCAAAGGCCCCAGGAACCTCACACCACTCCAACACAGAGCTGGTTGCACATGACCTGACCACAGAAGAAAGGGGAGATGATGGCTACATGGCAGTCATAGGTCATCGCAGCCAGTAGATAGGCCTCAGTATCCCTGGTGGCAAACAAAAAGAAGGCCTGAGCCAGGTAGCTCTCTACAAAGATGGTTTTGCTTTCAGAAAGTAGATTCTCCAGCTTCTTAGGGACTGTGACAGATGAGTGGCAGAGGTCCAGGAAGAAGAGATGGCTCAAAAAGAAGTACATGGACATGGGAGAAGTACATGGGAGATGGGAATCAGCCCTAATCACCAGCAGCATCACCAGGTTCCCCATCAGAGTGAGGAGGTAAATCACCAGAAATAACATGAAGAGCAGAATCTGGGTCTGAGGGTCAGGAGACAACCTAAAGAGGATGAACTCACTAAACATGCTGTGGTTTTCCCATAGTGATAAAAATATTTACCCTGGGAATCCAAGAGATACTAGAACTCCTTTTGTGCCTCCCAATTACCCTCACTTCCTTAGCCCTTCTGATCTTGTACATCATCTTACAAGTGTACTGGAAACCAGGTTCAAATATTTCCAAGCTGACTTCCTAATCACGACAGTAAATTTGATATTCTTGGATGAGAGTCCACCACCCCCTATCAACTCATGTAATTTTGTAGACCCTCATCTTATGCCTCTAGAGGTTCCCTTCTTTATTTTTAAGATGGATAATAACACAGAGAACATTTTTTTCAATATAATTCTTTTTTTTAATTTCTTTTCAGCATAACAGTATTCATTGTTTTTGCACCACACCCTTTGTATATTTTGTGGAAATAGAGAAAATTTGATGATGTGGCAAAGTAAAAGGTAAATAACAGAAGTAAGATCCTTGATAAAGGGACAATAAATGATCCAGAGCACAAGTGTTTTTGTCCATAGGTAGGAGGAGGGGCCCTTTATCTCTTGTAAATAAGAAGTAAGGTAAAGAGAGCGGTGACTGAGGCAGCTAGCTTGGTAGATTTTATGGCTGGAATATGAGAGACTTTCTAGCTGATCACTGCAAAGTTTTTGATGAAATATGAGATGCAGTTGTGAAGAGAGTCTCCTTATCTATCTGCCTATCTATTTATCTATCTATCATTTGTGTGTATATATGGTGTGTGCTTTTAGTGGTGAGGGATTTGGATGACCTAAGAACACAAAACTCAGGTACATCAAGTAGAAGACTAATTTACGAAGGAAATGCAGTAAGATTACCTGTGATATATTTGCCCATTTGAGATTTGGGGACTAAGTAGAACAAGTATGTGATTATCTTCAGTAATAGTTAGCTGCTTAAGCATATGCATGGAACAGAAAGTGATTTGGTATTATTTTTTTTTAATTTAAATTCAATTAGCCAACATATAGTATATCAATAGTTTTTCATGCAGTGTTCAATGATTTCTTAGTTGCATATAACACCCATTGCTTATCACATCAGATGATGTTATGTTCATAATGTCCTTAATGTCCATCACCCAGTTTACCCCATCCCTTCACCCACCTCCCTTCCTTAAACCTCAGTTTGTTTCCCAGAGTCAAGAGTCTCTCATGGTTTGTCTCCCTCTCTGATTTCTTCCAATTTAGTTTTGGTATTAAATGGGGTTTGTTTTTTTCCAAGAACATGCAGGGACAAAGAAAAAAAAGGTAAGAAAAATAAAGCATGTTTTCAAAGTGAATGGATCACAGAAACAAGGCTATATAAAGAATTAAGTGGGGAATGTGCAGAGGATTATGGCTAGGGCAAAGGCAGTAAATCCATTAGTTTGGGTCCAAAGAACTGCTTCTGCTTCTGTAGGAACACTAGGGTAAGCAAGTTATAAATTTTGGAGATAGTGGTAAGATAGAGGAAGGTCTGAAATTCAGATTTCGTAGGTGTAACTATTGAGATGACAAAGTGATGGGTGTTATTTTGAGATCAGGAAGCTAAGATGGGGTAAAAGATTCAGTCTCTGGCACTGTAGAAGACAAAGTCTAGAGTGCTGAATTAGCATGGTAAGAATTTTTGTTTGTTTGTTTTTTAAATTTTACTCTTATTGCCTTTAATAAAGATTAGTTTATTTTTATTTTTTTATTATGTTCAATTAGCCAACATATAATACATCATTAGTTTTTGTTGTAGTGTTCAAAAATGCATTAGTTGCATATAAAAGCCAGTGCTCATCACCACACATGCCCTCCTTAATATTTAGAATTTAAAGAAATTCAATGAAAAAATTTCAGCCCAAGATAATCAGTCAAGTTATAACCCTAGTGTGCTATTGGATGAAATGCCCTACTTGCATTTGATCAGAGAAGCTGTTCCCCTGGAACAGGATATCTGGTTACATATCCCATGCTGAGCTTAAAGCAAACTCAGCTCCTGTCAAAGTCTCAGCCAGCTTGGAAGTCCACATGCTAACCCAACCCACATTTTCACACTCTAAAACTTGCCCGTGTTCACTTGCTTTGTTCTAACAAACATGCCTTGTAACCTCAGACTCAGGATAACTACTGTTTAATGCTGTCCAAGTCCACCCCCCTGCCCCGGCCTTTCCTTCTAACTCAAGACAACTAACTATATTCAGTTGATCAAAGACTAGTCTCTCTTCTCTTGACTGTTAACCAAGCACTGGATGACTAAGTTCAATTACCTATCTGAATAACCAGTAACACCAGGTGTTACTGGCAGCTATACTTTGAGATTCACTGACAAATTATTCACACCCAGGGGAAATAATTCAGCTTTTTCAGGTAGTACTGAGAATCCTGTATTAGGGGAGATTGGGGAGGACTTCTGGGGGAAACGAACCATGAGAGACTGTGGACTCCAAGAAACAAACTGAGGGTTTTAGAGGGAAGGAAGTGGGAGGATGGGTGAGCCTGGTGGTAGATATTAAGGAGGGCACGTATTGCATGGAGCACTGGGTGTTATATGTAAACAATGTATCTTGAAACACTACATCAAAAATGAATGATGTACGTATGGTGACTAACATAACACAATAAAAAAGAGAAAAATCATATTTGTAGTGAAATATATGTTGGCAATAAGAGATGATGAATTGTGTATATTATTTTTCCAATATATGCATATTTATTTTCAGTTACTTGAGGAATGGGTTATGAAGAGTAGGAAATATTCAAGGGGAATCTAAGCCTCTTAGAAAGAAAGAAGAGAGGAATGGAGTGAAGGGGAAAAGGAAGCACCTCAACGAGTAGGTTAGGAGGAGGCAAAATCATCAGAGGATTCAGAAGAACATTTTCATACTCTTGAATTCTCTTAGTGGAGAAAGTGTCCTGAAGTTTTGAGTCAATAGGTTAAAGGATCAGGGGTCAGGTGATACTCATTAATGTAAGATGTACTACAACTTCCCGACTCTGGGAATTAACATTTCGCATATTTTTCTTGTAACTCTAAATATTTTGCTGATAGCATTATCTGAACAAAGGACTCTGATGCCCCACCAATCAAAAGACCAGTTGGTTTAGGCTGAACTAAGGACCACAGGGGACTGGCTCAATAATCTATATTCCTAGGAGTTACAGCTTGAAGCTACAGTCTAAGTTGCTAAGAAGCTTGAACTTTTAAGAAGATATTAAGGAGGGCATATATTGCATGGAGTACTGGGTGTGGTGTATAAACAATGAATCTTGGAACACTGAAAAAAATAAAATAAAATTACAAAAAAAAAAGAGAGAGAGAGAGAAGGCATTAGAGATTTTCTCCCATGTGACCTTTGCAACTTGTAAACTGAAGCAATCAACTTGAACTCCTAGATGTGCTTTCCTGCTAGTCTCCTGGGAACTAAAGAGAAGCAGGGTTAGAAAAGAGAATTTAGAGTCTTTTCCCTCAGGCACATAGAACATACAGGCCATATGGACCCTCAGAGAATTCGCTTGGGATCTGAAAAGGGAATCACAGCTAAGCTCCAGATTATTCTTTCATGTGTGTATGATATGATTTTATTCATTCAACTGGGTTTAACATTTATCAAAATTAATATTAATCAAGTGAGGCTAATTTTTAACATTTTAAAATAACTAAATACTAATTTGTATCTTATCATACAACAAATAGGTGGTCATGGTAAAGTATATAAGCAGAATGTAAGTTTCAGTAGCTTTCCTGTGATCCCTCCTATTCTTCAGGGAAACAGAAGGGGAGGAGTTGTTAAAGATATTTGGCCTAATTATACCTGGTAACTAGGGAAGTATCCATAGGAATCAGTATGGTATTGTCTGTATATGTCTTAATCTGTGTGTGTTTGTATAAAATGAATTTTATATATATGCACACGTGTATGTACACACATACACATATATATAATTTAGTTTTCAAAAATATTTTAATTATAAAATAAAAATAAAATGATTACATATTGGAGGATGGAGAAAACAAACAGGATGGGGAAAACAGGGAAGAAAGTTATGCTGTTTTTAATCTAACTTGTTATACAGTATTGACTTCTGAATAATCTATTTAACCAAACAAAAAAGATTAAGTTCTTTAATCTTTAATCTAGATTTTAAAAAGCTTAAAAAATAAATTCAAAATCCTAAAAAACAGAACTAAAACAAATGAGCCTAGCCATATAAAAAAGAAATTATATAATCACCATAGAAATAAACCTAACCAAAGAGGTAAAGGAACTGTACTCGAGGAACTACAGAACACTCATGAAAGAAATTGAAGAAGACACAAAAAGATGGAAGACCATTCCATGCTCTTGGATCGGAAGAATAAACATTGTTAAAATGTCCATACTGCCTAGAGCAATCTATACTTTTAATGCCATTCCAATCAAAATTCCACTGGTATTCTTCAAAGAGCTGGAGCAAATAATCCAAAAATTTGTATGGAACCAGAAGAGACCCCGAATCGCTAAGGAAATGTTGAAAAACAAAAATAAAACTGGGGGCATCACGTTACCTGATTTCAAGCTTTACTACAAAGCTGTGATCACCAAGACAGCATGGTACTGGCATAAAAACAGACACATAGACTAGTGGAATAGAGTAGAGAGCCCAGATATGGGCCCTCAACTCTATGTCACATACTGGATCACAAATCAGGACTCAACTGATACCCAAAGACTGAAATTATTCCCTGCATATTCTCAGATCACAATGCTTTGAAATTGGAGCTCAATCACAAGGAAAAGTTCTGAAGGAACTCAAACACCTGGAAGCTAAAGGCCACTTTGCTTAAGAATGCTTGGATCAACCAGGAGATCAAAGAACTGAAACAATTCATGGAAACCAATGAGAATGAAGACACTTCCGTCCAAAACCTATGGGATACAGCAAAGGTGGTCCTAAGGGGGAAATACATAGCCATCCAAGCCTCCCTCAAAAAAATTGAAAAATCCAGAACACACCAGCTGTCTCTACACCTTAAAAAACTGGAGAATCAACAACAAATCAAACCAACTCCACACATAAGAATGGAAATAATCAAGATTAGAGCTGAGATCAATGAGGTAGAAACCAGAGATACAGTAGAACGTATCAATGAAACTAGAAGCTGGTCTTTTGAAAGAATCAATAAGATCGATAAACCATTGGCCACACTAATCCAAAAGAAAAGAGAGAAAGCCCAAATTCATAAAATTCTGAATGAAAAGGGAGAGATCACAACTAACACAAAGGAAGTAGAAAAAATCATCAGAAGTTATTATCAACAGTTATATGCCAATAAGCTAAGCAACCTAGATGAAATGGATGCATTCCTGGGAAGCTATAAACTCCCAAAAGTGAACCAGGAAGAAATTGAACACCTGAACAGACCGATATCTAGTAACGAGATTGAAGCAGTGATCAAAAACTTCCCAAAAAACAAGAGCCCAGGACCTGATGGATTCCCTGGGGAATTCTACCAAACTGTCAAAGAAGAAATAACACCTATTCTCCTGAAGCTGTTTCAAAAAATTGAAGCAGAAGGAAAACTTCCAGACTCTTTCTATGAAGCCAGCATTACCCTGATCCCCAAACCAGGCAAAGACCCTACCAAAAAGGAGAATTTCAGACCAATATCACTGATGAATATGGATGCTAAGATTCTCAACAAGATCCTAGCAAACAGGATCCAACAGCACCATTAAAAAGATTATCCACCATGACCAGGTGGAATTCATCCCTGGGCTACAAGGATGGTTCAACATTCGCAAATCAATCAATGTGATAGAACAAATCAATAAGAGAAAAGAGAAGAACCACTTGGTCCTCTCAACTGATGCAGAAAAAGCATGTGACAAAATCCAGCATCCGTTCCTGATTAAAATGCTTCAAAGTATAGGGATAGAGGGAACATTTCTGAACTTCATCAAATCTATCTATGAAAAACCCACAGCAAATATCATCCTCAATGGGAAAAAGCTTGCAGCCTTCCCGTTGAGATCAGGAACACGACAAGGATGCCCACTCTCACCACTCTTGTTCAACATAGTATTAGAAGTCCTAGCAACAGCAATCAGACAACAAAGAGAAATAAAAGGTACCCAAAATGGCAATGAAGAAGTCAAACTCTCTCTCTTCGCAGATGACATGATTCTTTATATGGAAAACCCAAAAGACTCCACCCCCAAAGTACTAGAACTCATACAGCAATTCAGTAACTTGGAAGGATACAAAGTCAACGTACAGAAATCAGTGGCTTTCTCATACACTAACAATGAAAATACAGAAAGGGAAATTAGAGAATCGATTCCATTTACTATAGCACCAAGAACTATAAGATACCTGGGAATAAACCTAACCAAAGAGGTAAAGGAACTGTACTCGAGGAACTACAGAACACTCATGAAAGAAATTGAAGAAGACACAAAAAGATGGAAGACCATTCCATGCTCTTGGATCGGAAGAATAAACATTGTTAAAATGTCTATACTGCCTAGAGCAATCTATACTTTTAATGTCATTCCAATCACAATTCCACCGGTATTCTTCAAAGAGCTGGAGCAAATAATCCTAAAATTTGTATGGAATCAGAAGAGACCCTGAATCACTAAGGAAATGTTGAAAAACAAAAATAAAACTGGGGGCATCACGTTACCTGATTTCAAGCTTTACTACAAAGCCGTGATCACCAAGACAGCATGGTACTGGCATAAAAACAGACACATAGACTAGTGGAATAGAGTAGAGAGCCCAGATATGGACCCTCAACTCTATAATCAAATAATCTTCGACAAAACAGGAAAAAATATACAGTGAAAAAAAGACAGTCTCTTCAATAAATGGTGCTCGGAAAACTGGACAGCTATATGCAGAAGAATGAAACTCGACCATTCTCTTACACTGTACAAAAAGATAAACTCAAAATGGATAAAAGATCTCAACGTGAGACAGGAATCCATCAGAATCCTAGAGGAGAACATAGGCAGTAACCTCTTCGATATCAGCAACAGCAACTTCTTTCAAGATATGTCTCCAAAGGCAAAGGAAACAAAAGCTAAGATGAACTTTTGGGACTTCATCAAGATCAAAAGCTTCTGCACAGCAAAGGAAACAGTTGAGAAAACAAAGAGGCAACCCACGGAATGGGAGAAGATATTTCCAAATGACAGTACAGACAAAAGGTTGATATCCAGGATCTATAAAGAACTCCTCAAACTCAACACACACAAAACAAATAATCATATCAAAAAATGGGCAGAAGAGGGGCACCTGGGTGGCTCAGTGGGTTGAACCTCTGCCTTCGGCTCAGGTCAGGATCTCAGGGTCCTGGGATCGAGTCCCACATCAGGCTCTCTGCTCAGTGGGGAGCCTGCTTCCCTCTCTCTCTCTGCCTGCCTCTCTGCCTACTTGTGATCTCTGTGTGTCAAATAAATAAAACTTAAAAAAAAATGGGCAGAAGATATGAACAGACACTTCTCCAATGAAGACATACAAATGGCTATCAGACACATGAAAAAATGTTCATCATCACGAGCCATCAGGGAGATTAAAATCAAAACCACATTGAGATACCACCTTACACCAGTTAGAATGGCCAAAATTAGCAAGACAGGAAACAACGTGTGTTGGAGAGGATGTGGAGAAAGGGGAACCCTCTTACACTGTTGGTGGGAATGCAAGTTGGTGAGCCACTTTGGAGAACACTGTGGAGATTCCTCAAGAAATTAAAAATAGAGCTTCCCTATGACCCTGCCATTGCACTACTGGGTATTTACCCCAAAGATACAGATGTAGTGAAAAGAAGGGCCATCTGTACCCCAATGTTTATAGCAGCTGTCGCCAAACTGTGGAAAGAAACAAGATTCCCTTCAACGGACGAATGGATAAGGAAGTTGTGGTCCATATACACTATGGAGTATTATGCCTCCATCAAAAGGATAAATACCCAACTTCTGTAGCAACATGGACAGGACTGGAAGAGATTATGCTGAGTAAAATAAGTCAAGCAGAGAAAGTCAATTATCATATGGTTTCACTTATTTGTGGAGCATAACAATTAGCATGGAGGACAAGGGGAGATGGAGAGGAGAAGGGAGTTGAGGGAAATTGGAAGGGGAGGTGAACCATGAGAGACTATGGACTCTGAAAAAAAAATCTAAGGGTTTTGAAGGGGCGGGGGGTGGGAGGTTGGAGGATCCAGGTGGTGGGTATTGGAGAGGGCACGGATTGCATGAAGCACTGGGTGTGGTGCAAAAATAATGAATACTGTTATGCTGAAAAAATAAAAAATTAAAAAAAAAAGAAGATCAGAGCTGAGATCAAGAGTTGGATACATAGCCAACTGAGCTACCTTGGGGCCCTAATATTCAGTTTCTAAATCCCTACTGCCTATTGATTGAGTCCTGGCACCAACCCCACATACTATAGGTTTTGTTACATGGAGCACTCCACTCCCTGGAATCAAATTCTATATTCTTTGGGATAATGTTTATTTCTAAGTATCTGAGACCAAAATGATAATAACTTAAGAAACCCAGAATTTTACCAAGCGGGATTTATTCCAGGGCTGCAAGTTTGGTTCAACATCCACAAATCCATCAATGTGATACAATACATTAATAAAAGAAAGAACAAGAACCATATGATACTTTCAATAGATGCTGAAAAGACATTTGACGAAGTACAGCATCCCTTTCTGATCAAAACTCTTCAAAGTGTAGGGATAGAGGGCACATACCTTAATAATATCAAAGCCATCTATGAAAAACCCACCGCAAATATCATTCTCAATGGAAAAAAACTGAGAGCTTTTCCACTAAGGTCAGGAACATGGCAGGAATGTCCATTATCACCACCGCTATTCAACATAGTACTAGAAGTCCTAGCCTCAGCAATCAGACAACAAAGACAACAAAAAGAAATTAAAGGCATCCAAATCAGCAAAGAAGAAGCCAAACTCTCACTCTTTGCAGATGATATGATACTATATGTGGAAAACCCAAAAGACTCCACTCCAAATCTGCTAGAACTTGTACAGGAATTCAGTAAAGTGTCAGGATATAAAATCAATGCACAGAAATCAGTTGCATTTCTTTACACCAACAACAAGACAGAAGAAGGAGAAATTAAGGAGTCAATCCCATTTACAATTGCACCCAAAACCATCAGATACCTAGAAATAAACCTAACCAAAGAGTCAAAGAATCTATACTCAGAAAACTATAAAGTACTCATGAAAGAAATTGAGGAATACACAAAGAAATGGAAAAATGTTCCATGCTTATGGATTGAAAGAACAAATATTGTGAAAATGTCTATGTTACCTAAAGCAATCTACACATTTAATGCAATCCCTATCAAAATCCCATCCATTTTTTTCAAAGAAATGGAACAAATAATCTTAAAATTTATATGGAACCAGAGAAGACCTCGAATATCCAAAGGAATATTGAAAAGAAAGATAAAGTTGGTGGCATCACAATTCCAGACTTCAAGCTCTATTACAAAGCTGTCATCATAAAGACAGGATGGTACTGGCACAAAAACAGACACACAGATCAATGGAACAGAACAGAGAGCCCAGAAATAGACCCTCAACTCTATGGTCAACTAATCTTTGACAAAGCAGAAAAGAATGTCCAATGGAAAAAAGACAGCCTCTTCAACAAATGGTGTTGGGAAAATTGGACAGCCACGTGCAGAAAAAATGAATTGGACCATTTCCTTACACCACACATGAAAATAGACTCCAAATGGTTGAAGGATCTCAATGTGAGAAAGGAATCCATCAAAATCCTTGAGGAGAACACAGGCAGCAACCTCTTCGACCTCAGCCACAGCAACTGCTTCCTAGGAACATCACCAAAGGCAAGGAAAACAAGGGCAAAAATGAACTATTTGGACTTCATCAAGATCAAAAGCTTTTGCACAGCAAAGGAAACACTTAATAAAACCAAAAGACAACTGACAGAATGGGAGAAGATATTCACAAATGACAGATAAAGGGCTAGTATCCAAAATCTATATAGAGCTTATCAAACTCAACACCCAAAGAACAAATAATACAATCAAGAAATGGGCAGAGGACATGAACAGACATTTCTGCAAAGAAGACATCCAGATGGCCAACAGACACCTGAAAACGTGCTCCACATCACTCGGCATCAGGGAAATACAAATCAAAACCACAATGAGATACCACCTCACACCAGTTAGGAAGTCAGGAAATGACAGATACTGGCGAGGATGCAGAGAAAGGGGAACCCTCCTACACTGTTGGTGGGAATGCAAGCTGGTACAACCACTCTGGAAAACAGTATGGAGGTTCCTCAAAAAGTTGAAAATAGAGCTATCCTAAAGACCCAGCAATTGCACTACTGGGTATTTACCCTAAAGATACAAACGTAGTGATCCAAAGGGGCACATGCACCCGAATGTTTATAGCAGCAATGTCCACAATAGCCAAACTATGGAAAGAACCTAGATGTCCATCAACAGATGAATGGATAAAGAATATGTGGTATATATAAAATGGAATACTATGCAGCTATCAAAAGAAATGAAATCTTGCCATTTGCGACGATGTGGTTGGAACTAGAGGGTATTATGCTTAGCGAAATAAGTCAATCAATCAATCAGAGAAAGACAATTATCATATGATCTCCCTGATATGAGGAAGTAGAGATGCAACGTGGGGGGTTTGGGGGGTAGGAAAAGAATAAATGAAACAATATGGGATCGGGAGGGAGACAAACCATGAAAGACTCTTAATTTCACAAAGCAAACTGAGGGTTGCTGGGGGGAGGTGGGGAGGGAGAGGGTGATGGGGTTATAGTCATTGGGAAGGGTATGTGTTATTGTGAGTGCTGTGAAGTCTGTAATCCTGGGGATTTACAGACCTGTACCCCTGGGGCTAATAATACATTATATGTTTATTTAAAAAAAAAAAGAAATACAGAATTTTGTTTTTGTCATGTAAAAGTCTATATGTATTCAGGTTTTCACAAACTAAAACAAACAAACAAAAGAATGAAATTACTATATGGATATTAGAAATAAACACTATAAAATATCTTTTTTTCCTTGGTTATGTAATTGCATGTCTAGGAAACTTAAGAGATTATTATAGTAAAAGAAAAAAAGAGTTAATAAGATATTTTGGTACAGTGGCTCATTGCACCCATCTGGGTCCATCTGAAACCACAGAAAGGAATTTGCTATAGGTCTCAGTTGCTAGCGAAAAATTTTTTAAATTCTTTTTATTGATTTGAGAGAGAAAGAGAGTGAGCATGAGAGGGGGGAGGGTGAGAGGGGGGCAAAGGAGAAGCAGACTCCCCACTGAGCAGGGAGCCCAATGTGGGGTTTGATCCCAGGACCCCGAGATCATGACCTAAGTTGAAGGCAGACGTCTAACTAAGTGAGCCACCCAGGTGCCCCAGCTTATGAAAATTTTTAAGAAGGGTTGGAGGAGCAGGCACTAGAATGATCTTCTGGTTAACAATTTTACGCAGATCCTAGAACCACTCCTTTGTCACAATAGGAAAAGCTGCTGCAACTGGTATAGAAATCAAGGAATTAGGAAAGTTTTACTGCTGCATTTGACTAAAGAGCCATGCTACTTTCAACCTAATCAAAAGCTGTCTATATTAGTGTAGAAGCTACTAAATCAGGGGATCTTCACCACAGCTACTGACTGCGAGGTTATGCCAACTCTACCATAATCTAGGTCAGTAAAAAGGATAACCCACATCTCTCCATTGTTCTCCTAGGTGAGGTCCAAATTATTATTTCATATGAATATGTGTGAAATCTAAGAAAGCTTCTTAAAACTAGATATAATGGAGTTTGCAAATATAGTTGTTACCCTTCTAGTTTCTGCATCTAGAATAAGATAGGAAGGGATTCAAACAAACGCAATTCATAGTATCTTCTATACTGGAAACAACAATAATTATTTAAAACTGGCCATCTTTCCTTTGTACTATTAGTAAGAGCCTATAAACAAAAATGGGGAAAATCATTTATAATAGTGACAGAATATTTTTATACTTATGGGTATATTTAAGAAGAATGGCACAGGACCCCCCATAATGATAATCTGTGAAATTTTATTCAGGGTTAGAAACAAGGTTTGAACAAATTCAAAGATACGTTCTTATTGTGACAGCATTCTTACTTGGATGACTTAATATCATTAAAAGTCTATTATCCCCAAACTGGTTTCTAAATTTGATGCCATTTGAGTTGTGATCCCAAAATTCTTTCTTTGAAGTTGAAAAAAGGATACCAAGGCTCATGTAATAGAACTGAGAAGGAATGTAGTGGTGGTGGTGGTTGTGGGGAAGATATTGAAGGAGCCTTATCTTGTCAAATATCCACATAATAGTTTAATAAAAAGACGTCAATGGGACATCGTTAAAATTAAAAACCCATTAATATATCCCGGCTTTAATGTGTCTCAATTGTTATTTTAGTTCAGTTAGAAAGAATGAGTCATTTATTTTTTAATTTCATTTCATTTTTTCAGTGTTCCAAGATTCATTGGTTATGCACCACACCCAGTGCTCCATGCAGTATGTGCCCTCCTTAATACCCACTACTAGGCTCACCCAACCCCCTACCCACTCCCATCCAAAACCCTCAGTGTTTCTCAGAGTCCACAGTCTCTCATGGTTCATCTCCCCCTCTGATTTTCCCCAACTCACTTCTCCTCTTGTTTCCAATGTCCTCCATGCTATTCCTTATGCTCCACAAGTAAGTGAAAATATATGATAATTGACTCTCTCCACTTGACTTATTTCACTCAGCATAATCTCCTCCAGTCCCGTCCATATTGGTACAAAAGTTGAGTATTCATCCTTTCTGATGGAGGCATAATCTCCTCTAGTCCCATCCATGTTGGTACAAAAGTTGAGTTTCATCCTTTCTGATGGAGTATTCATCCTTTCTGATGGAGGCATAATATTCATCCTTTCTGATGGCTCACATCAATACCCAAAAATTGGGTATTCCATTGTATATATGAACTGTATCTTCTTTGTCCATTTGTCTGTTGAAGGGCATCTTGGCTCTTTCCACAGTTTGGCTATTGTGGACATTGCTGCTATGAACACTGGGATACAGATGGCCCTGCTTTTCACTATATCTATATCTTTGGGGGTAAATACCCAGTGGTGCAATTGCTGGGTCATAGGGAAGCTTTATTTTTAATTATCTTATGGAGTCTCCACACTGTTTTCCAAAGTGGCTACACCAACTTGCATTCCCACCAACAGTGTAAGAGGGTTCCCCTTTCTCCACATCCTCTCCAACACTTGTTGTTTATTGTCTTGTTAATTTTGGCCATTCTAATTGGTGTAAGGTGGTATCTCAATGTGGTTTTGATTTGAATCTCCCTAATGGCTAATGATGAACATTTTTTCATGTGTCTGTTAGCCATTTGTATGTCTTCTTTGGAGAAGTGTCTGTTCATGTTTTCTGCCCATTTTTTTTAATTTTTAATTTTTATTTATTTTTTTTAAATTTAAACTTTATTTTATTTTTTCAGTGCTCCAAGATTCATTGTTTATGCATCACACCCAGTGCTCCATGCAGTATGTGCCCTCCTTAAATACACACCACCAGGCTTACCCAAACCCCACTCCCTCTCCTCCCCTGCAGTCCTGTCGATGTGGATACAAAAATTGGGTATTCATCCTTTCTGATGGAGGCATAATATCCCATTGCATATATGGACCATATCTTCTGCCCATTTTTTGATGTGGATTATCTATTTTTTTAGTGTTGAGTTTGAGGAGTTCTTATAGGTCTTGGATATCAGCCCTTTGTCTGTAGTGTCATTTGCGAATATCTTCTCTCATTCCGTGAACTGCCTCTTTGTTTTGTTGACTGTTTCCTTTGCTGTGCAGAAATTGAAGAAGAAACAAAAAGATGGAAAAGCATTCCATGCTCATGGATCGGAAGAATAAACATTGTTAAAATGTCTATACTGCCTAGAGCAATCTATACTTTCAGTGCTATCCCGATCAAAATTCCACCGGCATTTTTCAAATTGCTCGAATAAACAATCCTAAATTTTTTAAAAGACTTTTTATTTATTTATTTGACAGAGAGAGATCACAAGTAGGCAGAGAGGCAGGCAGAGGCAGGTAGAATATTTAACTGTGGAATAAGGAGATCTGATTTGTCTCAAAATGATCCTAGTGTCTGTTGGATGGACCTTGGATGATGAAGGAGCACAAGTAAGAGCAGGAAGACTTAGTGAGGAGGTCCTTGAGGTCATCTAATCAAGAAAGTACGGTGGCTTGTATAAAGGTGACAGCAGAAGAGATGGAAGGTGGTCGACAAACTGGTAAAAACAGAGCTGACAAATTCTACTCAATCTCCTCACCCTCCTGTCAATGATTCTACACTTGAGGAGAAGCTTATGAGTAGAGTACTCTCTGGGCAACCCATCTTCCCCTGTCCTGCTTTTCTGGCCTCTTGAGGCCTATGATCTCCCATCTTCCACTCTCATTTAAATAAAGGAAGTGCCATGCACAGGGGAATAGAATCTGCAGAGAACGCCATTAGTGATGGAAGCCATAACAATGATTCCCTAAGATAATTTTTTTTAATTTTATTTTTTTCAGTGTTCCAAGATTCATTGTTTATGCACCACACCCAGTGCTCCATGCAATATATGCCCTCCCCAATACCCACAACCAGGCTCATCCAACACTCCATCCTCCTCCCCTCCAAAACCCTCAGTTTGTTTCTCAGAGTCCAGTCTCTCATGGTGCTGGGAAAATTGGACAGCTATATACAGAATAATGAAACTTGACCATTCTCTAACACCATACATAAAGATAAACTCAAAGTGGATAAAAGACCTCAACGTGAGGCAGGAATCTATCAAAATCCTAGAGGAGAACATAGGCAGTAACCTCTTCAACATTGGCCACAGCAACTTCTTTCAAGACATGTCTCCAAAGGCAAAGCAAAAAAAGCGAAAAACTTTTGGGACTTCATCAAGATCAAAAGCTTCTTCACAGCAAAGAATGAGTCATTAATGTTGTTGTCACAAGTCGTTATCCATCATAACTTAATGAAAATGGACATCTATTTCACACCAAGTACAAACATGAATTCCAAATGATTACAGACTTAAATGTAAAAAGTTAAAAATTAAAGGCTAATAAGAACATCTAGGAAATTTTTTTTAAATAATTTTTTAAATTTATTTTCAGCATAACAGTATTCATTGTTTTTGTACCACACCCAGTGCTCCATGCAGTCCGTGTCCTCTCTAATACCCACCACCTGCATCTAGGAAACTTTTTAAAATCAAAGCTGAGGTAGATCTTTACCTAGATAGGTAAATAGACTTAATGTTTAAAGAAAATAAATTATGTATGAATACATAAAAACAAAAACTTTGGCTTGGCAAAATATACCATAAAAAAAAACAAGAGCACATAATAGAGCTGAAAAGACACTTGTTGCATAGAATACAAATGGTTAACATACCTGAAATGTAAAGTGCTCTAAAACATTAATAAAAACAGCAAACAAGCCAAAAGTAAAATGGGCTATGGATATGATCTTCACAAAACAACAAATGCAAATGGTCAACTAATATGTGAAAAGACATTAATATTGCCTACTAGTCAAAAAAAATACAAACTGAAGGGGCATCTGGGTGGCTCAGTTGTTAAGCATCTGCCTTCAGCTCAGGTCATGATCCCGGCATCCGGGTTCAAGCCCTGCATTGGGCTTCCTGCTTGGCAGGAAGCCTGCTTCTTCATCTCCCACTTCCCCAGCTTGTGTTTCCTCTATCTCTGTGTCTCTCTCTGTCAAATAAATAAAATCTTTAAAAAAAAAAAGAATACAAACTGAAATAAAAATATCATTATATAATAAACTATAACATATTGCAGGCTCAGTAGGGGTTAAAGGGCACTCTTACTCTGCTGGTGGAAATGTAAAGTATACCTGGTAAACAATTTGGCAACATAAATTAGAATTAGAAATATGTATACACTTTACAATTCTATTTCTGGGAATCAATTCTAGATAAATAAAAACACTAAATTTCATGTTATGTACTGAGAAATGTTTATTGTAGCATTTTTTGTAGTGGTTAAAAAAATTGAAACAAAGTTGCTTCCATATTTTAGCTAAGCAAAATATGTCAGAATGAGAAAGACAAATACCATATGATTTCACTTATACGTGGTCTAAAAACAAAACAAATGCCAAACTGTGGAAAGAACCAAGATGCCCTTCAACAGACGAATGAATAAAGAAGATATGGTCCATATATTCAATGGAGTATTATGCCTCCATCAGAAAGGATGAATACCCAACTTTTGTATCAACATGGACAGGACTGGAAGAGATTATGCTGAGTGAAATAAGTCAAGCAGAGAGAGTCCATTATCATATGGTTTCACTTACTTGTGGAACATAAGGAATAGTATGGAGGACATTGGGAATTGGAGGGAAGTGAGTTACAGGAACTTGGAGGGGGAGACGAACCATGAGAGACTGTGGAATCTGAGAAAAAAAACGGGGTTTTAGAAGGGAGGGGTTTTGGAGGGGAACCCCAAAAGGGGTTGGGTGAGCCTGGTGGTGGGTATTATGGAGGGCACGTATTGCATGGAGCACTGGGTGTGGTGCATAAACAATGAATGCTGTTACTCTGAAAAGAAATAAAATAAAGTGGGAAAAAAAAAAAACAAATGAATAAGCAAATAAGCAAAAAGCAAAATCTGACCTGTAAATACAAAGAATTGATGATTGCTGGAAGGAAGATGGGTCAGGGGATGGGCAAAATGGGTGAAGGGGAGTGGGAGATACAGGCTTCCAGCTATGAAAGGAATAAATCCAGGAATAAAAGACACAGCATAAGGAATATGATATTGTAGTTGTGTTGTATTATGACAGATGGTAGCTACACGTGTGGTGAGCCTAACATAAGATATAAAAGTTGAATCACTATGTTGTAAACCTGAAATTAATGTAACATTGTATGTCAACTATACTCATATAAACCCTTTTTTTTAAATGGAAGCAAAGTGAATCCATATGTAGGGAAATGGCTTGAGAAATTAGGACACATTCACAAGATGGGATTTAATGCTGACACACAAAAAAATGAATTGGAGCTATGCCATTTGACATGTAATAAGTTTTATAAATTATTAATGAATGAGAAAAGAAAATGTGTATTATATTATATATAGTTTTTAAACAGAGATGGAAAATCTTCTATATATGTACATATATGACAGAATATGTGTGCAGAAACTCGAACATGAATATATAAGCCAAAGAAAGCTAAGAAAGATAAATACTTTGTGGTTAACATGGGTTACCTTGAGTGGAGAATAAGTAGGAGAAGATGTTGAAGGGTAGCAACTCCTCCTGCCCCCCAAAATCACCAGGAAATAGACTGTATGATAGGATCCCATTCAGGTATTTATATAAAATGATGTCTGGATAAATTAATATATGTAAAAAATATTTTAAAAACACTACACAGAGATGAACCATGAGAGACTATGGACTCTGAAAAACAATCTTGAGGGTTTTGAAGGGGTCGGGGGTGGGAAGTTGAGCCAGCCTGGTGGTGGGTATTGTGGAGGGCACGTATTGCATGGAACACTGGGTGTGGTGCATAAACAATGAATTCTAGTACACTGAAAAGTAATTTTAAAAATAAAAAATTTTTTAAAACTACACAGAAATTAAATATACATGCTTCAGTTAAGAGAAATATATACTCCTAGAAAAATTCCCTAGATTATTTGAGATAAAATCCATCTATTACTATTATTTCTTTTATGTGTAATTCTTTCCTTCTTTGGTTCTGATTTTAGCTTTCAGGCCATGTTAATTTGAATTCTAAGCCTCAACAGAGCATCATAGAAGAATATAAGATAGGAGGAGTTACTAGCTTTCTTTTTTTTTTTTTAATTTTTATTGTGTTAATGTCAGTCACCATACAATATGTCATTAGTTTTTGATGCAGTGTTCCATGATTCATTGTTTATGCATAACACCCAGTGCTCCATGTAGTATGTACCCTCCTTAATACCTACCACCAAGCTTACCCATTCCCCCACGCCCCTCTCCTCTAAAACCCTGTTTGTTTCTTGGAGTCCACAGTCTCTCATTGTTCATTTCCCTCTCTGATTTCCCCCCTTTGCTTTTCCTTTCCTTCTCCTAATGTCCTCCATGTCATTCCTTATGTTCCCCACGTAAGTGAAAGCATATGATAAACTAGCTTTCTTCCATTAGGGAGATAGCATGCTAAGCAAGGTAGACATTGTAGCTTTAGAGGGATTGGAGGTTCATTTTTTCTAGGTCCTCCAAATTCTCCATGATGTCATTATTACAATTATTCAGATGATACAATTCCCTGATAAACGTCTAATTCTCCTATAAGCAACCTGTTGTGATAGTAAATTCATGGAATCAGTCTGAGTTATTTTGTATAGACTCTACTTTGTGTCTATAAAATGAAAGATATCCTTTCAGCATAGGAAAAGAAAGGCCCTGAAGTTCATTCTGTACCTGAAGGTCAAAAATCAAGAAATGAAATAATTATCTTGACAATAGAAGACCTGTAGTCTTGGCATTCCTCTTTCTCTTGGACTTGCTTAATTTTAGCATTTTCTCCTTATTCAGAGGCTTAGCACAATGTCCACTGCCTCAGGCAATCATGGGTCTTAAGGGTGGCAATTATATATCATGAGCAGAAAAAAAATGAAAAGACAATTCACTTCATTGTACACATCTTATCACAATAACTAATTCTACATATCTTTACTTCCCTGAGAGGAGTTGTTTACAAATCAATCTCCAGTTCCAATTTCAAAACTAATTTTCTTTCTTTGAAAGCAGCAGAAACTGCCTGTGGATAACCTGGCAGAAAAGGAAGTTTTGTGGGGGGGAAAGGATGACTCATAAAACAGAAGAGGAAGGGTAGCATACTAAATCCTTTGTTTTCTCAAATCTTAACCAAATAACTAATTCTAAACACTTTGCATTTCACTAATTCAGTTGACTTAATTTCACCTTTGATACCTGTATCAGTTACCATTCTTTGATTGTAAGCAACTGCATCTGATAGTAAATAATTTTAAGAAGGATCCATGAGCTTTGTAGACTTAATGGAAAGGGCAGTCAGTGACTAAGAGTATGGACTTTGTTCAAACTGCATGGGTTAAACTCCAGCTCCACCATTTCCTTGCTGTGAGTCACTGGACAGGCAAACGTCTTCATTTCCTCACCAGTAAAGGAAAATTAACAATAAACCTATCTCATACCTGTTGAGATGATTAAGTAGGGTAACAAAAGTAAGGTACTGTATTAGTTTTCTATTGCCCTATAACAAATTACCACAAACTTAGTGACTTAAAATGGCAGAAATATATTATCTCAGAGATCTTTATATCAGAATCTGGATGGGCTCAACTGATTCCACTGTTCTGGATCACACAAGGCCCAATCAAGCCATCAGGCCTTACCTGAAGGATCTGGAGAAGACATCATTCAGATTTTTGGCAGAAGTCAATTCTATGAATTCCACAAAATGAGGTTCATGTTTCAGTGCTGGCTCTTGGCTGGGAGTTGCTCTCAGTTTCTAGAGGCCACACAATCTCTGGCTCATGGACCTTATCCATGATTAAAGTAACAATGGCTGGTTGAGTTCTTATGCTTATATTATCTTTGACCTTCCCTTCTGGCTTGTTGTTCCTGACTACAGCTGGAGAATTTTCCCTGCTTTTAAGGATTCATGTGATTAGACTGAACCCACCTGGATAATCCAGGATACTCTCCCTATTTTAAGGTCTATAATTTTATACATCTGCTCAATCCCTAATGCCATATAACATATTCATAGTTTCCAGGGATTTAGGAGGAGCTCTTTGGGAGGCCAGCCTGTCTATCACAGGAATTTATTAGCACACTTCTTGACATGAGTTAAGAAATGTAACAAATGGGGCGCCTGGGTGGCTCAGTGGGTTAAGCCTCTGCCTTCAGCTCAGGTCATGATCCCAGGGTCCTGGGATCGAGCCCCGCATCGGACTCTCTGCTCAGCAGGGACCCTGCCTCCACCTCTCTCTCTGCCTGCCTCTCTGCCTACTTGTGATCTCTGTCTGTCAAATAAATAAATAAAATCTTAAAAAAAAAGAAATATAACAAATTAGCTATTGTTACAATAGTTACTATATTATAACTATATATATAATACTATATTGTAACTATATATATAAAACAATTGTTACTATATTGTTACTATATTAATATGACCTCAGGAAGGACAACTGCTAGGGGAGCCGAATTTCATGGTGTCTTTAGGCATTACACTCAGATTGACTCTGTTCTAAATGCTGTCTTTTCTTGTTGTTTATTCCTGCTAAGTACTTGAATTTCCTAGAGTAAGATTCTGAATAACCTCACTCGGGTCTTGGTTTTAATTCTTACCTCAGTGCACTGTTAGGAGAAAGGGACAGAAAAGTTAGCCTATCCTAGACTACAGGATCACCCCATCTTACAGATAAGTATTTTTCTCAAATACTTGTATTTGAAAAAATACTTTTTCCTGTAGAAAAACTAGTTTTCCTAAGGATTTAGATGTAATTATTTGAAGAAGTGTGAAGGAGTAATGAGGAGCCAATAGCAACAGATGTCCACATAGAATGAAAAATAAACATTTTTATTAAATGATCCCCTAAAAAAGAAGGCTATCTGATTCATTTCTCCTTTTCTGAACAAGAATGTACACTAATCATCCTGAGATATTAGTTTTCTGTCCTCTTCATAAGCATCTTCAAGGAAATAAATGCCACCATGTTCTCTGTAGCATCTAACATCATGGACAACCAAGAAACTCTCCTTAAAGTCCATTATTTGATCATGTAGCATAGTAGTTCAGTTCCCTTTAGTCATGACTTGGGGTCTATTACATGAAAGAATGAAAATATTTTCTGAACATTCTTCCCAATGCTGTCTTCACCTCCTTGTTTTGCAGGCTATAAATGAGGGGATTTAGCATGGGAGTGACCACACTGTACTGTAAGGAGAATATCATCTCCAGAGGGGAGCCTGAAGTTGGCAAGAGGTAGCTGAGGAAACCTGAGCTATAGAACAAGGTCACAGTAGTGAGGTGGGAGGAGCAGGTGGAGAAGGCCTTGCCTCTGCCTGAGGTAGAGCTAATGCTCAGGATGGTGGAGACAATTCGGACATAGGAGGAAAAAATCATAATGAAGGTTCCAAAGAAATGTAGGACAGAGGAGCAGAGCAGGAGTGTGAAGTTGGTGGACGTATCAGAGCAAGACAGAGGGAAGAGAGAAGACAGCTCACAGCTGAAGTGAGGAATAGTCTGGTTCTCACAGTAGTCTAAATTGACAGCCAAGAGGATATTGATGAGAGCATCAGCAAAGGCCAGGCCCCAGGAACCCCACACCATCCCAACACAGAGCTGGTTGCTCATCACCTGGCCATAGAGCAGAGGGGAGGTGATGGCTACATAGCGGTCATAGGCCATCACAGCCAGCAGACAGGCCTCAGTACCTCCGGTGGCAAACACAAAGAAGGCCTGAGCCAGACAGCTCTCTACAAAGATGGTTTTGCTTTCAGAAAGTAGATTCTCCAGCATCTTGGGGACTGTGACAGATGAGTGGCAGAGGTCCAGGAAGGAGAGCTGTCTCAAAAAGAAGTACATGGGCATGTGTAGGTGGGAATCAGCCCTAATCACCAGCAGCATCAAGAAATTTCCCATCAGAGTGAAGAGATAAATCAGAAGGAATAGCATGAAGAGTATGTCCTGAATTTTGAGGTCAGTAGATAGTCCAAGGAGAATGAACTCACTGATAGCACTGTAGTTTTTCATTGCCATATAGAGAAGTATTCTCTCTGGAAAACAAGAAGATCCACCAAAAGTCTTTCAGTGCCTCTCAGTACCCCACCACCTTGATTTTATCCTACATGAATATCTTTTCATTACTGTCTCACAATCCACATTCAGTTATTTAAAAGGTAATTTCTTGGTCATCATCTTGTCATTGATATTTTAAATAAGGCAAGATCCTATTTTTGATTATAATCTTTTTTTGGAGCCATAATACTTTTATGTAGTTTAGAGTGATACATTTGAAAAGAAGTTTCCTGATATGAGAAGAAGGTAGGGAAGAAAATTTCAGGAGTGAATTACTTGAGAAGTTGAGGTAGGATTAAGTCTAGATTAAAAGGACTTAGGTAGGAGCAGAGATACTTTGTCTAGTCTATGTCTAGGAGAGATGGTCAAGAGTGCAAGAAGTGAGTTTCCATTTGACTATTTCTATTTGTTTTCGATAAAGTGTAAATGAGATTATTTGTTGTGCTTATGTATGTGTGTGAGCATGCCTATATCTACACAATAAATTATAAAGGTATTGATAATGATAAAAGTATGCACATAATCATGGGCATAGGGGCCAAGATTAAGTGTAAGAAACTATTATAGGATAGGAGGACAATAAGACATCAAGGAATTAGAAACTGGATGTGGAATTGGATTGTTCTGGATTTTTCTCATTTTAAATTTCCTTCACTTTATTTAATGGTTTCATATTGTAATTTAATTTTAACATACATTCACAAAATAATAATAAAGTTTTAAAAATTGGTAGCCTAGATCATGATACCCAGTGATGTTTTAGGTGGGCTTCTGTGGGCAATGCTATGACTACAATGGGTCATGAGAAGCTCTTCCTACTTAATAGGACAATGCTTTGATTGGATCACCATGCTAACCCTAAAAATCACATATCCAGGAATATATGTAGTCACCACTCCTGTCTAGTCCATTATTGCAGGTTTTAAGGCCCCCACATGGTTCTCTAAACTCTCACTTCATACTTTGAAACTTGTGCATATATCCACATACTGGCCTGCTATTTTATTTTAAATTTTATTTTATTTTTTCAGTGTTTCAAGATTTATTGTTTATGTACCACACCCAGTGCTCCATGCAGTATGTGCCCTCAGTACCCACCACCAGGCTCACCTAACTCCCTACCCCCCTCCCCTCCAAAACCCTGTTTGTTTCTCAGAGTCCACAGTCTCTCATGATTCATCTCCCCCTCTGATTTCCCCTAATTCACTTTTCCTTTCCTTCTCCTAATGTCCTCCGTGTTATTCCTTATGCTCCACAAGTAAGTGAAACCATATGATAACTGACTCTCTCTGTTTGGCTTATTTGACTCAGCATAATATCCTCCAGTCTCATTCATGTTGATTCAAAAGTTGGGTATTCATCCTTTCTGATGAAAGCATAATATATATGGGCCATATCTTCTTTATCAATTCATCTGCTGAAGGTCACCTTGGCTCTTTCCACAGTTTGGCAACTGCGGCCATTGCTGCTATGAACATTGGGGTATGGATGGCCCTTCTTTTCACTACATCTGTATCTTTATCTTAGACATCACCTGAGTCTCAATATAACTGTTCAATATCCTTGCCTCAAACTGGAGGTGCTTTCTGGCCCTTGCTATTATAATTCAACTCTACTTCATTTACTCCATCAGTGAAGACTGAGGGAACTATCCTGTTGTTGATTCACTAACTGAACAGTTAAGCATCCCAGCCCATGTAAGAGACAAAACCTAATTATCTGAACTCGCATTTAGTAGTACAATGTTTTGTGGCAACAATACTTTCAGATCCAGTAAGTAATAAAATTTTTCAGCTTGTGAAGTCAATATTAAGAATACTGTTTTAGTATTCTTAAGGGAGAGGTAGAAAATCATATATTGGAAGTTAACATTTATGATGGATTCAACACTAGCAATGTAAAATAATAAATTATGGGCAATTACTTAGGGTCAGAACATGGAGATAATCTTGTAAATTCTTCCTCTTTCACTCTTTTGATATAGCAATATTATCCTTGGGGTTGTCAATGCTCAACCTGAGATCACCCCGTCACCCCCAGAGCAAAACAAGAGAACCCAAGTAAGGGTTCACAGTAAGCAGGAGTGAGACTTGTGTTGTATTGTGTTGTATGTTGTACATACAAAATAAAATTCCCTTTCTCTTGGCTACTAACAAACATAGTCCAACTAACTAGATCCAGAGATTCCATGAACTGCAGGGAGAATCCAAACCTTGGATCAAGGCAATACCTTGTAAAGAAACAACCACTGTGATAAAAGTCAATGCTAGGGGTTTGATTTCCCAGTAAGCTTCTCCTTTAACATAATTTAGAGGTTCTCAGAACAATCTTTTAAAAATAAAATTATGGATGTTAGTAAGATGGAGGAATAAGAGGTCCCAGCCCTTATTCCCTTAAAGAAACACCAACTGAACAACCATCCATGGATGAAAATACCTTTATGAAAGATCTGGAATCCAGGTGACAGATTACAGCATCCTGATGGAACACAGAAATGAGAAAGACACATTTGAAAGGGTAAAAAATAAATTTACCTGTGTCAAACTTCTCAAAACTCAGCACAGAGAACGACAAAAAAAGATATCTTTGACCCACAAGTTCTCCCATGGGACAAAGAGAGAGCAAGCATACCCACAGATCCCAGCCCCTGATTTACCTGCCCACATACCCAGCAAAAGGCACAAGGCCAACCCACATACTCCCATCAGCCAGCCTGCTCAAGGTCTCCATCAACCAACCTACCCAGAATCCCTGGCCTGGCTGACAGTGAAGGAGTTTCTTTGCGAACGCTTCTCTTAAAGAAATATGTGCATTCCAATATTCATTGTCACATTATTCACAGTAGCCAAGACATGGTAAGAGTCCATCAGATTAATGGATAAAGAAAATGTCATATATACATTTAATAGAATATTATTCAGCCTTAAAAAAAGGAAATCCTGCCATTTGCAAAAACATGGATGAACTTGGAGGATTATATGCTAAGTGAAATAAGTCAGATGCAGGAGGAAAAATACTACAGGATAACACTTATATGAGGAGTCTAAAATAGTCAAACTCATAGAAGCAGAGAGTAGAATATGGCTACCAGGGATTAAGAGTAGGACAAAATAGGGAGGTATTAGTCAAAGGGTTCAAAATCGGTTATATAAGATGAGTAAGTTCTGAGATCTACCATATGCCATGGTGACAATAATTAGTAATACTGTATTATATATTTAAAAAGTGGCTAACATGATCTATCTTCAATGTTCTTATCACACACAATAAGTCACAATAATAAAGAGAATGGGAGAAGACTTTTGGAGATGATAGATATATTTATGGCATAGATTGTAATGGTGATCTCATCAATGTAAACATCTTCAAACTCAGCAAGTATATACATTAAATATGTTCAGCTTTTTGTCAATGTCATCTCAATAAGGTGCTTTAAAATTTATATTAATACTTCCATTTCTGAAACATGACCATTACTGATTTATTTTTTAGTTTCTATTTAAAAATGTAAAGTAAACAGCTCTGGGAATGTAATAGAATAGATTTGTTTCTACATATTAACACCATTATGTGGAGGAAGTTAGTTAGTTAGTTAGCTCTTGCCCAAACTAAAAGTTCCCTGAGAAGTGTTAATTTCAGAGTCAGACAAAAGGTACCAAGCATAATAAATAACTCATGTGGGTTATTCAGAATGTGATAATGAAAAACATGAACAAATGAGTGAATGAATGAGTGAGATACTGCTTGAAAGAAAAAGAAAGAAAGAAAGAAGAAAGAAAGAAAAGGAAAGGAAAGAAAAGAAGTAAGGAAAGAGACAAGCCAGTCTATGTAACCAAGATATAAGCTTCTAAATGGTATTAGTTGAAGCCCCTTACTTTATAAGGGGCACTTGGCATTGGGGGGAAAATATAAAATATAAATATAAATAAACATATGTAAATATATAAATATGTAATATTTATATATAAATATATCAAATATATATAAATAAAATATAAAATAAGAAGTGCCAAAGATAACCTTCTATATGTGTCCTGGTTTTGCTTTATGTTCCACTCCTTGACTCATGAGATACCTCATATGCTCTGGGGTAGGTTAAGGGAGGTCTTTGGTCTGGTTTCATTTCACAAAACTTTACTAAACAAACCTGGAAATCAATAGTATTATTACATAAATTAGACTTCAGTAAAATTTTCCAAGGATTTACATACAAATCACAATAATTCCTATTAAGCAATTGATTGACAAGATTTTAAACTTCTTCTCCACATGAGTGAGGACTAGCTGTATACAGCGCACAGTAACTAAGATCACCTTCTGGAGTTTCCAGTTCCAGCTTACCAGTAAGAGCTCCAAATGACAAAGCTTACTACCTCATATCTGTGGTACCTTATAACAGCCACATTTGTCCTAGAACATGGACAATATGGTGAGGCACCAAAAGAATGACGCTGTAACAATTCCTTAGAAGTGAAATACTATCTTGGAGGGCAAAGAAGCAGTAACTACATTTCAAAAGGCTTCAAATTCCATCTGTTAAAACACAAACTCAGGATTGGATATTTATTGAATTACTGTTATTTATCACAGGTCTGTCAGTGGGATCGTGATTATGTAAGAAAATATCCTTATTCGTAGGAGGTGAATGCTTAAATATTCACAAGTGAGGTGTTGCAGTTGACATACATTACTTCAAAAGATTCAGCAGGTCAAATTAGATAGACAGATATAAATACATACATAATACATACATATAGATAAATTAATAAAGTATATGTAGCAAAATGCTACCAATTTGTGGGTCTAGGTAAAAGTTACACTATCATATTACTCTTACAATTTTCCTATATGTTTACAATTTTTTGAAGTGAAAAATGTTTTTAAAATTTTTGAATAACTTCCCCCTGCCAAATTGAATAACTAAGTTTTACTTAGACCTTTCCGCTGTGGAAGATCAAATTAAAGCTAAATGATGTTTCTTAAAATACAAAAATTTATAGAAAACAGTTACAGTGTATTTCCCTTAGTTAAAAGGCTATTGGGTTTACAATATAAATCTGATAGTAAAATGTTATTCTTGGTTAAAACATACTCCCTCTATACCCACCATACACACTCCAAATAAACTAACATAACATAATAAAAAAATATGTATTCAAATAACTTTTTGTGCTTTTCCTTTTGATTTCGTTAAGTGAAAACTGTGAAGTCTTACCTCCATAAGAACCAAGAATATATAGAACTTGACCAACCTATGTAAAATATATGCTAGGTAAAGCGACCAAAACTGAAAAGCAAATGAGGAATCATACTTCAAATCCCTATAACTGAAGCAAAAGAAAATCTAACATTCTGTTAATGCAATACAAAATCAGCTAGTTAGAGGAGAAATTCAATAAGTTATTTCCCTACACGTGTCAACCAAGTAACAGGACCAGTTGCTTTAATGTTCAGGTGTGATGAGTGCCAGTCTATGGTGCTCACTATGTTAGCACTCTCTGCCAACAGGGTTGTGCCTTGAGATCTTTGAGTGAACAGCATTAAAACCAGATTTTCACAGTCAAATGGTACCAAAAAAAGCAACTAGAGTCAAACACAAAAATGGAAAACACATCTTGAATTACTGAACTGTTGGACTTTCTTGATTTTTAAATATTTTAAATAACTTAACTTTCAGGTATAGATTTGCAAAATAAAAGAAAACAGTGAACTAGAAACTTATAAACAAATGATTGTGCAGTTGCTCCACAAATATACATCTCAGTGAGCTTTACAGTGTTGTGATTTTTTTTTGTAAGTATCCTATTGATTTTCTTTTCTTTATTGCTTTATGTTGACATTCAAAAGCAAGCACATTGCCAGCAATGGATAAGTTTATGCTGAGAATGATTCAACAATTTCTGTTGTGACAGAATTAGAAGTCTATTGATTCAAATGTACTATATGCTATATATGCTCAGTTTTTACTTTATTTACTTCTTGGTTTTATACACAACTATGCACACAAAGTGGTAAGATCTCTGCTTAAGAAAACAAGACCTAACAGATATACTTATTGTTGCAATGTATGCATTTTTTCTTAAATATATCATTTTATAGTAATGATATTTACAGAAATGCTGACAACTCATAAAACTGCATAAAACAAACCTAACTTACCTGATACAAACTCTGTGATTTATTTTTTAGCTGCAAAAGTGCAACTTCATGGGGTTCAGGGCAAAAAGTAGATTTTAATCTACAAAGATTAGAAAAAATGTGCTTGATGTTCTTACCTGCTCAGATAACCTCAGTGGACCAACCTTTCTAGACCCTGATAAAATGCAGGCTTTCTGTCAAAAGGTAAGGAGAAGCAGCAGAGGCAGACCTCCTTGGAGGCAGACATATGTAAGACTCTATCCCAGATCTGCTATTTTCTAGATATGCAAGCTTAAAAAGAAATTTCATCTTTTTAATTTCACATTTCCTATCCGCACAGTGGGGATAATATCCACTTTGCAGTATTATAATAATTTAATTAATTTACATAAAATAAAAGCTTTAACCAACTCAGTTTTCAATTTATTTAAAATGCTTAATATTTCAAAGGATGAGGAAAAGAGGTACATCTGAGAAGCTGACCAGAACATCTTAGAGAACAGATAAAAACTAGTCATCCTGGAGGAAACAGCATTGTAGAACAGCTCTAAGAGAGTAAAAAAGAGTTCAGATGAAAGGAATAAAAATAAATGTCTAAGAAAGCCAAAAAGAGAGGGAAGGCAAGAGAGAAGAGAGAAGAAAGTAGCTCATGGAGCTGGTCAGAAGGAACAAAAACATCATAGTTTAGGAAGGACATTATTTGCTCTTGGCTTGTATTCTGGAGCTCAGGGTTAATAAGTGAAGCAATACTTGTTCAGGTGATTCCCTTAAAGAGAGGATGTACCACAACTACTCTGCGAATAGGTATAATTTTCAGTCTAAAAAACTGGATGAGAAAAAAGAAGTATGTTTACCCAGGCTCCAAAAGACCCTATAGGTAAATCTTCAGAAACTTTTTCTAATTTCTGCTTGAGAATCCTCTCATTTCAGAAGTTTCTTTCATCTTTCATAATCCTGATCACAGAATCATTTGTCTACTTAACTTTCTTTATGATAAATACCTTGCTGTTTGCACTGCCCTAATAATGGATCCTCCCATGTAACCAATCAGAGGTAGGCAGCTGGGTTTTGTCAGTTGATGAGTTGTAGAATTGAATGGGGAGACTAAGAGGCAGCTGGCTAATGTTAGGCAGTCCCTAGGGTCACACTAGAAGTTTGACTCTGGACTCATTAACTAAAAAGAAGAATTTTGGGGAGGGTAACAGTGGACTTTATTATGCAACATTGCTGGAAATTCTGGGTTGAAGAAATCACTTTGAACTGCTGAATGACAAATACTACCATTCTTTTTTTTTATTGTGTTATATTAGTCACCATACATCATTTGTTTTTGATGTAGTGTTCCAAGATTCATTGTTTACATATAACACCCAGTGCGCCATGCAATACGTGCCCTCCTTAATACCCACCACCAGGCTTACCCATCCCCCCACTCTGCTCCTTTCTAAAACCCTCAGTTTGTTTCTCAGGGAGATGAACCTATATTTCTTTTGAATTCAGTTAGCCAACATATAGTATATCATTAGTTTTTTATATAATGTTCAATGATTCATTAGTTGCATATAACACCCAGTGCTCATCACATCATGTGCCCTCCTTAATGCCCATCACCCACCCAGTTACCCCATCTCCCTACCCAGCTCCCTATCCACTATCCTCAGTTTGTTTCCCAGAGTCAGGAGTCTCTCATGGTTTGTCTCCCTCTCTGACTTACTCCCATTCCGTTTTCCCTCCCTTCCCAAATCCTACCATTCTGATGAGAGTTTCATAGGAACAGGGAGGGAAAGGAAATTTGGTCCCTGTGTAGGAAGCCAGGATTTTCCCACAGGCCAAATACAAAGTGGATGAACCCTCCTAGGATTTACTATGGAAACTGAGAAGTGACTGAGTTTATCTCCTGATCATCTTCCCATGTGTATATGAAACAGGTTTGTAAATACAAGTGAGCTGAATATCAGGATAGTCAAATGAGTAAAAACAAGACAAACTTGCTTTTCATTAGTCTTTCATTATGTAAAAAACCATGAAACAATCTTCTGCCATATCACTGGACACTATACCACTTTATCTAGATATAATGATTTAGCAGATATGCTCAGAGACATTTTTCTATACATATATGAGATCCATATGTATGCTCCAGATTGTTTTCATCATTTAATTATATACTTTGGAGTACTTTTCATGCCTACATGCAATACCGATCTTTTTCTTCATTATGCCTATGTCATATTCATCATACAGATCTGCTGTAATTTATTTAGCCATTCTCCCATTGATGATAATTCAAGCTGATTCCAAGTCAAATCAATTACAATTAGTGCTATACTGAGGAAAAAAATTATTGCACCTGTGTCTTGGGTATGTATGCTAGCACCTTTGTAGTCTAGAACATTATATTGTAATTGCTGCATCAATACCAAAGAGACATACATTTGAAATCTGGTTTGATAGTTTATATATTCCAATTCTCAATTATATCAACTTATTGTTGTGTACTGACTATATGAGGTATCTATTTGACTATGTGGACTCAACAAGACTCCAAATCAATGCTAATTTTGTGCTACATAACATATAAAGGGGAATGTGAGAACAAATAAGATCAGAACCATGCATTTAAATCATTCAGCCTCTCAGAGGAGACTTCCTCATCTCTGGGGGAGAACAGGAAATTTTTTTATCTACAGTTGCAGCACAAAATCATTTTGAGAAGACATAAATCTAAAGCCTATAAATTTAAGTTAGTACACTGACAGGAAAAGTAAGTCAAAATAATTTTTGTATTTTTGTCATAATAATTAATCTTCACAACTAGTGCTGCCAGAGTTCAACTCCAATTGCAATGAAGATTTCCAATGAAAACCAAGCAAATGTTTCCTATTTGACACATCCTTCTACTACAAACACATAGCAATGACAGATAAAGTACAAAAAGATGTTGCCATTTACTTGAAATCTGATCTTGTGATATTCAATTTTATGAACATTTCACAATTTATCCATCATTCTGTTGATTAGTATTTTAATTGTTTCCACTTTTTGGCTAATGTGCGTAAAGCTACTATGATCATTCTTCTAAAAATCCTTTATGTAGACATACACGGTAATTTTCTTTGAATATTACTTGAAGAGGAATTGCTGGGAGTCTTAGTAGAAACTGGCAAACTATTCTCCAAAGTGTAACACTGAATACTCAGTACCAAGGTTTTAAGGGATTCAGCTGCTTCACATTCTTATCAATATTTTGTATTGTTAGTCTTTATTTTTTTTTTAATTTTAGCAAATCAGATTCAGGTGAAGTGGAAATTCATTGTGGTTTGATTGCATTTTACCAAGCATACTGGGGACCTTTTCATATGTTTACTGGGTATTTGCATATCTTGCCTGGTGAAAGATATAAAATTTTTCCATTTGTTTCTATTAAGAATATATATTCCGGGGCGCCTGGATGGCTCAGTGGGTTAAGCCTTTGCCTTTGGCTCAGGTCATAATCTCAGGGTCCTGTGGTCAAGTCCCACATTGGGCTCTCTGCTCAGCAGGGAGTCTGGTTCCCCCTCTCTCTCTGCCTTCTGCTCTGCCTACTTGTGATCTATCTCTCTCTCTGTCAAGTAAAAAAATAAAAATCATATATACATATGTATATATATATATACATATATATATATATATTCCCCAAGTCAATTAATTCATTTACCTTTCCTAAATGTGTCTTTTGATGAACAGAAATTTTTAATTTTGATGAACTACAATTAGTCATTTTACCTTTTTATAAGTAGTGTTTCTTGTTTCCTGTTCAAAAACTCTTTGCTCATCCCAGGATCATGAATATACTCTCCTAGATTTTCTTTTAAAAACGTTATTGTTTTACTAATCACAAATAGGATAAAATTGAATTTCTAATGGTGTGAAGTATGTCATACCATATGGGACATTCAAACAAATCAGTACATTCATTTCTACTTAATTTATATTAGCATATTTGTTATAAATCAAAAGCATATACATATGGTTCAATTCTGTTCTAATTATCAATTTGTTTATTATGCTGATACCACACTTTCTTAATTACTATTGCTTTACAAGTCTTGAAATCTGACAAATTAAGTTAGAGTTATTCTTTAAGATTATCTTGTCCATTGTGGACCTTTAAATTTCTTTTAATTTAAATTTTGTTAGTTAATACATAGTGCAATAGTGGTTTCTAGAGTAGAATGCAGTGATTAATCACTTGTACATACAACACCCAGTGCCCATCACAAGTGTCCTCTTTAAAGAGGACTTGTATTGGGGTGCCTGGGTGGCTCAGTGGGTTAAGCCTCTGCCTTCGGCTCAGGTCATGATCCCAGGGTCCTGGGATTGAGCCCCGCGTCAGGCTCTCTGCTCAGCGGGGAGCCTGCTTCCCCCTCTCTCTCTGCCTGCCTCTCTGCCTACTTGTGATCGCTCTGTCAAATAAATAAATAAAATCTTAAAAAAAAAGAGGACTTGTATTAATATACTTGTGTATTAATACTTGTATTAATATTAGTATACTTGTGTATTAATACACAACATCCATCGTAGCCCATCCCCCACCCACTTCCCTCCATCAACACTCAGTTTGTTCTCTAGCATTAAAAGTTACTTATGGCTTCCTTCCCTCTCTTTTTTCTTTTCGCCCTTCCCATACGATCATCTGTTTTCTTTCTTAAATTCCACATACAAGTGAGATCATATGGTATTTGTTTTTCTTTGGCTGATATATTTCACTTAGCATAATACACTCTAGTTCCATCTACATCATTGCAAGATTCCATTCTTTTTGATGGCTGAATAATATTGAATTGCATTGCATTCCATTCTAGTGTGTGTGTGTGTGTGTGTGTGTGTGTGTGTGACATCTTCTTTATCCATTCATCAATCAATGGATGTGTAGACTCTCCATAGTTTGGCTATTGTTGATAATGCTGCTATAAACATCAGGGTGCATGAACCTCTTCAAAATCTGTATTTTTGTGTCCTTTGGTTAAATACCTAATAGTATAATTGCTCGATGGTAGGATAGTGCTATTCTTAACATCTATTTTAATTTTTAGTTAAATCCAATTTAATTAAATACAGTGTATTATTAGTTCCGGGGGTAGAATTTAGTGATTTCATCAGTTGCATATAACACCCACTGGTCATTACATCAAGTGCCCTCCTTAATGCCCATCACCCAACTGATCCATCCCCCACCTCCTGTCTAGCAACCCTCTGTGTTTACTATTGTTAAGAGTCTCTTATCATTTGCTTCTCTCTTTATTGTTTCTTCCCTTCCTACATGTTCATCTGTTTTGTTTCTTAAATTCCATATATGAGTGAAATCATATGGTATTTGTCTTTCTCTAACTGACTTATTTCACTTAGCTTAATACCCTCCAACATTCCCACCAACAATGTAAGAGGGTTCCTCTTTCTCAGCATCCTTGCCAACATCTGTTTTTTCCTGAGTTGTTCATTTTAGCCAATCTGAACAGCATGAGGTGGTATCTCATTGTGGTTTTGATTTGTATTTCCCTGATGTCAAGTGATGTAGAACATTTTTTCATGTGTCTGTCAGCCATTTGTACATCTTCTTTGGAAAAAATGTCTATTCATGTCTTCTGCACATTTCTTGACTGCATTTTTTATTTTGGGGGGTGCTGACTTTAATACATTCTTTATATATTTTGGATACTAGCCCTCTAACTGATATGTCATTTGAGAATATCTTCTCCCATTCCAAAGGCTGCCTTTTAGTTTTGTTAATTGTTTCCTTTGCTTTTTACCCAAAAGCTTTTCATCCTGATGAAACCCCAATGGTTCATTTTTGCTTTTGCTTCCCTGGGCTTTGGAGATGTGTCTAGCAAGAAACTGCTACAGCCAAGATCAAGGTGTGCTGTCTTTGTTCTCCTCTAGGATTTTTATGAATTCCTGTCTCACTTTAGATCTTTTATCCATTTTGAGTTTATTTTTGTGTATGTTGGTCCCATTTCATTCTTCTGCATGTGGCTGTCCAATTTTCCCAACACCATTTGTTGAAGAGACTGTCCTTTTTCCATTGGATATTCTTTCCTGCTTTGTCGAAGATTAGTTGACCATAGGGTTGAGGGTCCATTTCTGGGTTCTCTATTCTGTTCCGTTGAGGTATGTGTCTGTTTTTGTGCTGTCTTGATGGTTACAGTTTTGGAATATAGCTTAAAGTACAGGATTGTGATGCTACCAGCTTTGGCTTTCTTTTTCAACATTCCTTTGGCTATTCAGCGTCTTTAGTGGTTCCATACAAATTTGTGAAGTATCTGTTCCATTTCTTTGAAAAATGTTGATGGTATTTTGACAGGGATTGCATTGAATGTATAGATTGCTTTGGGTAATACAGACATTTTAACAATATTTGTTCTTCCAATCCATGAGCATGGGACTTTTTCTATTTCCTTCTGTCTTCCTTAATTTCTTTCATAACTGTTCTATAGTTTGAATACATATGCTTTACGTCTTTGGTTAGGTTTACCGTAGATATCTTATGGCTTTTAGTGCAATTGCAAATGGGATCAATTCCTGATTTCTCTTTCTTCTGACTCATTTGCGTATAGAAATGCAACTGACTTCTGTGCATTGATTTTATATCTTGCAACTTTGCTGAATTCCTACATCAGTTCTAGCAAGTTTGGGGTGGATTCTTTTGGATTTTCCACAGAGTATCAGGTCAACAGCAAAGAATGAAAGTTTGACTTCCTCTTTGTTGATTTGGATGCCTTTTATTTCTTTTTATTGTTTGATTGTTGAAGGTAGAACAGCTGGGAGAGTGGGCATCCCTGTTGTGCTCCTGACCTTAGGAGAAAAACTGAAAGTTTTTCCCCATTGAGGATGATATTTTCTGTGGGTTTTTTGTACATGGCTTTCATGATAGTGAGATAGATATGTTCCCTCCATCCCTACACAGCAGAGAGTTTTTATGAAGAAACAATGTTATATTTTGTCAAATGCTTTTCCTGCATCTATTAAGAGGATCATATAGTTCTTGTCTTTTCTTTTTTAATGTGGTATATCATACTGATTGATTTGTGAATGTTGAACCACCCTTGAGGCCCAGGAATAAATCCCATTTGATCATGGTGAATAACTTTTAATATATTCTTGGATCCTACTAATTCAGATCTTGGTGAGAATTTTTGTATCCATGTTCATCAGGGATATTGGTCTGTAATTCTTCTCTTATAGTGGGGTCTTTGTCTGGTTTAGGAATCAAGTTGTGCTGGCCTCATAGAATGAGTTTGGAAGTTTTTCTTCCATTTCTGTTTTTTGAAACAGTTTCAGAAGAATAGGTAATAATTCTTCTATAAATGTTTGGTGGAATTCCCTGGGAGGCCATCTGGCCCTAGACTTTTGTTTTTTGGGAGATTTTTTATTATTGATTCAATTTCTTTCCAGCTTATGGGTCTGTTCAGATTTTCTATTTATTCCTGTTTCAGTTTTGGTAGTTTATACATCTCTAGGAATGCATCCATTTCTTCCAGACTGCCTAATTTGTTGGCATATAATTGCTCACAATATCCTCTTATAATTGTATTTCTGCCATGTGGATTGGGAACCCTCTTCTTTTATTCATGATTTTATTTATTTGGGTCCTTTCTCTTTTCTTTTTGATAGGTCTGGCAAGTGGTTTATCAATCTTGTTAATTCTTTCAAAGAACAAGCTCCTAGTTTCACTGATCTGCTCTACTGTCTTTTTAAAAAATTCTATATCATTATTTTCTTAATTACTTATTTATTTATTTATTTGACAGACAGAGACACAGCAAGAGAAGGAACACAAGAAGGAGGAGTGGGAGAGGGAGAAGCAGGCTTCCTGCCAAGCAGGGAGCCCAATGCAGGGCTCAATCCCAGGACCCTGGGATCATGACTTGAGCCAAAGGCAGATGCTTAATGACTGAGCCACCCAGGAACCCCTATATTATTTATTGCTTTCTGCTCTAATTTTTATTATTTCCCTTCTCTGACTGGATTTATACTTTATTTGCTGTTCTTTTTCCACCTCCGTTAGTTGTAAGGTTACCTTGTGTATTTGAGACTTTTCTTCATTCTTGGGGAAGACCTGTATTGCTATAAACACCCTTTTTAAGACTGCCTTTGTTGCATCCCAAAGGTTTTGAACAGTCATGTTTTCATTTTCATTTGCTTCCATGTGTTTTTTAAAAATCTTTCTTTAATTTCCTGGTTGACCCATTCATTCTTTAGTAGGATGTTCTTTAGCCTCCATGTATATGAGTTTTTTCCAAAATTTTTCTTGTGGTTGACTTCAAGTTTCATAGCACTGTAGTTTAAAAATATGCATGATTTGATCTCAATCTTTTTGCACCAGTTGAGACCTGATTTGTGACACAATATGTGATCTATTCTGGAGAATGTTCCATGTGCACTTGAAAATAATGGGTATTCTGCTGCTTTAGAATGAATTGCTCTTAATATGTCTGTAAAGTCCATCTGGTCCAGTGTGTCATTAAAAGCCCTTGTTTCCTTGTTGACCTTCCGCTTAGATGATCTGTCTATTGCTGTTAAGTGGAGTGTTAAAGTCCCCTACTATTATTGTATTATTATCAATGAGTCTAAGTTTGTTATTATGATTTATATATTTGACTGTTCCCAAATTAGAGGCATAAATATTTATAATTGTTAGATCTTCTTTTTGGATAGACCTCTTTATTGTGGTATAGTGTCCTTCTTCATCTTTTATTACAGTCTTTGGCTTAAAATCTTGAAAAAAAAAACATAGAAGACATTACAGAAGCTTTGCTGTAGAGATAAAGAACTAAAATCTAGTCAGGCTGTAATTAAACATGCTGGTACTGAGGTACAGTCCAAGTGGAGGTCACAAAAATGAGGATGATTGAATGATAAGAGTGAATCAGTGATATAGAAGATAATATGGAAAAGTAGGAAGCTGAAAAGAAGAGTGAAAGAAAACTATTAGATCACGAATGTAGATTTAGGGAACTCAGCAATTCCATAAAGTGAAACAGTATCCAGATAACCAGGGGCCCAGAAGAAGAGTGGGAACAAGAAGCAGAAGGTTTATTTGAACAAAATATAGCTGAGAACTTCCCAATCTGGGGAAGTAAACAGGCTTTCTAGTCCCAGAGGCACAAAGAATTCCCCTCAAAATCAACAAAAGTAGGTCAACACATTGACATATTATAGTGAAACTTTTACAAGTTACAAAGGTAAAGAGAAAATTCTGAAAGCAGTTCAGAACAAGAGGTAACCTACAAGGGTAGACACATAAAGCTAGCAGCAGTCCTGTCTACAGAGACCTGGTATGCCAGAACGGACTGGCATGATATATTCAAGGTGCTAAATGGGAAAAATATGCAACCAAGAGTACTTTATTCAGCAAGACCCTCATTCAGAATAGAAGGAGAGATAAAGAGTTTCTAAGACAAATGAACTATATTTTAAGCCCATTTTTAATTGGGTTATTTTCTCTTTTGCCATAGAGTTGTATAAGTTCCTTATATATTTTGGATAGTAACCCCTTAACAAATATGTGATTTGAAAATATTTTTCCCATTCTTTATTTGCCTTTTCATTTTATACATTGTTTCTTTTGTGATGCAGAAGATCTTTAGTCTGGTGTAATCCCACTTGTACAAATATTTTAGCTTTTGCTGCCTGTGGTTTTGGTGTCTTATTTAAGAATTCATTTTCTTTTTTTTTTTCTCCATCAGGGAAATACAAATTGAAACTACAATGAGACATCACCTCACACGTGTCAGAATGGCTAAAATCAACAGCACAAGAAACAACAGGTTTTGGCCAGGATGTGGAGTAAGGGGAACCTTCTTACAATGGTGGTGGGAATGTGAACTGGTGCAACCACTCTGGAAAATAGTATGGAGGTTCCTCAAAAATGAAAAATAGAACTACCATATGATTCAGCAATTGTGCTATTGGGTATTTACCCAAAGGATACAAAAATACTAAGGGGACATATATGCCCTGTTGTTTATAACAGTATTATCTGTAATAGCCAAACTATGGAAATGGCCCAAGTGTCCACTGACCAATGAATGGATAAGAAAGAGATGGTGTGTGTGTGTGTGTGTATTATAGTATATTATATTACTTATATTAATAAATAAATCTATATATAATGGAATATTACTCAGCCTTTAAAAATAATGAAATCTTGACATTTGCAATGATGTGGAAGGAGGTAGAGTATTATGCTAAGTGAAGTAAGTCAAAGACAAATATTATATAATTTCACTCATATGGGGAATTTAAGAAGTAAAACAAAGGAGCATAGGGCAAAAAGAGAGGGAAAAAGAGAGAGGCAAACTAAGGAACAGACTCTTAACTATAGAGAAAAAACTGATAGTTACCAGAGGGGAGGTGTGTGGGTGGATGGGTTAAATAGGTGATGGTGATTCAGAAGTGCACTTGTTATGAGCATCAGGTGTTCTATATAAGTGCTGAATCACTAAAGTGTACACCTGAAACTAGTATTACACTCTGTTAGCTAACTGAAATTTAAATAACTTTTTAAAAAAATGTTCATTTTCAATCCCGATATCAAGGATCTTTTATCCTACATTTTCTTCAATGAGTTTTATGGTTTCATGTCTTACATTTACATCTTTGATCCATTTCAAATTAATTTTTGTTAGTGGTATAAGATAGGGGTCCAGTTTCATTCTTTTGCATGTAGATATCTAATCTTCCCAGCACCAACTATTGAAGAAATAATCCTTTCTGCTGTTGTGTATTCTTGTTACCTTTGCCAAATATTAGTTCACCATATACATGTGTAATTATTCTGGGCTTTCCACTCTGTTCCCCTGATTTTTGTCCCTGTTTCAATGCCAGTACCATACTGCTTTGATTACTATAGCTTTGTAGTACAGTTTGGAATCAGAAAGTGTGAAGCCTCCAGTTTTGTTCTTCTTTCTTAAGATTGCTTTGGCTAACTGTGGAAAGAGCCAAGATGCCCTTCAACAGACAAATGGATTAAGAAGATATGGTCCATATATACAATGGAATATTTTGCCTCCATCAGAAAGGATGAATACCCAACTTTTCTATCAACATGGACGGGACTAGAGGAGAGTATGTTGAATGAAATAAGTCAAGCAGAGAAAGTCAATTATCATATGGTTTCACTTACTTGTGGAGCTTAAGGAATAGCATGGAGGACGTTATGAGAAATAAAGGAAAAGTGAATTGGTGGAAATCGGAGGGAGAGATGAAGCATAAGAGACTATGGACTCTGAAAAACAAACAGAGTGTTTTGGAGGGGAAAGGGGTGGGGGGATAGGTGAGCCTGGTGGTGGGTATTAAGGAGGGCACGTATCACATGGGGCACTGTGTGTGATGCATAAACAATGAACCTTGGAACACTGAAAAAAAAATACAAAAGATTGCTTTGGCTATTTGGGGTCCTTTGTGGTTCCACAGACATTTTAGGATAGTTCTCTTTCTTTGAAAAATGCCATTGGAATTTTGATAAGGATTGCATTGCATCTGATTGCTTTGTGTAGTTTGGACGTTTTAACATTATTAATTCTTCTGATCCAAGAACACAACACAGCATATCTTTCCATTTACTTATGTCTTCTTTAATTTATTATTCAAAGTCTTAATAGTTTTCAACTTTCAGGCTTTTCACCTCCTTGGTTAAATGGACTCTGTTATGTTGGGAAACATTCCTTCAATACCAAATTCATTGAGAGTTTTTTTAGAATATAATGAAAGAATGTTGTATTTTGTCAAATTCTTTTTCTACATCTACTGAAGCGATTGTGAAGATTTTTATTCTTCATTGTGTTGTTATGGTATATCACACTGATTGATTTGCAGATGTTCAACCATTTTTTTTATACCAGGGGTGAATCCCACTTGACCATGGCATATGATCTTCTTAGTGTGCTCTTAATTCAGTTTGCTAGTGTTTTTTGAGGATTTTTACATCTATGTTTATCAGGGATATGGACCTATAATTTTCTTCCATGAAGTGGCCTTGTCTAGCTTTGGTATCAAGGTAATGCTGTCCTCATAAAATGCAATTGGAAGTGTTCCTTCCTCTTCCGTTTCTTGGTAGAGTTTGAGAAGAACTGCATTAATTCTTTAAATGTTTTGTAGAATTCACCTGTAAAGCTAGCTGGTACTAGCATTTTATTTGTTGGAAGATTTTTGATTACTGATTCAATCTTTTCTCATTATTGCTTTTTCAGATTTTCTACTATTTCATAATTCAGTCTGGTAACTTATGTGTTTCTAGGAATTTATCCATTTTTTCTAAATTATCTAATATGTTAGCATATAATTATTCACATAGTCTCTCATGATTCTTATATTCTGTGATATCAGTTGTAATGTCTCCTTTTTCATTTATGAACCAGTTCTTTCTTTTAAGGTTATCAAAAGTTTGTCAATTTTGTCTTTTCAAAAAACCAACACTCAGTTTGGTTTATTGTCTCTATTGTCTTCCTAGTCTTTATTTCATTTGTTTCTGATCTTATTTTGTCCTTTCTTTTCTATTTCCTTGACAGGTAAGTTTAAGTTGTTTGAGATCTTTTTTTCTCAATATAGGTGCTTTAAAAATTTCCCTCACAGAGCTGCTTTTGCTGCATTTCATAAGATATGGCATTCTGTGCTTCCATTTTTGTTTGTCTCAGAATTTTTATTTCCCTTCACCATTCTTTTGTAAGGCATGTCTAGGAGTGACAAAATTCCCTCAGCTTTTTTTTTTTTTTCCTGTAGGAAAGTCTTTATCCCTCCTTCATTTCTGAAGAACAACTTACTTTGCTGGGTAAAGAGTTTTCTGTTGAGAGTTTTTTTCTTTGAATATTTTTTTATAATCATTTTTTAAATTTATTTTCAGCATAACAGTATTCATTGTTTTTGTACCACACCCAGTGCTCCATGCAATCCGTGCCCTCTCTAATACCCACCACCTGGTTCCCCCAACCTCCCACCCCCCCACCTCTTCAAACCCTTCAGATTGTTTTTCAGAGTCCATAGTCTCTCATTGTTCATATTTTGAATATATAATTCCACTCTCTCCTGGGTAGAAGGTTACAGTTGAGAAATCTTGGTCTTATTGGGATTGCCTTGAATGTGGAAAGTGTTTTTTCTATTGTTGCCTTTAAAATTTCCTTTTTGTCTTTGATTTTAGAGAACTTGATCATAATGTATCTCACCCAAGATCTCCTTGGGTTCAATTCTTTGGGGGATCTTTGAGCTTTGTGTACCTGGTTGATCATACCTTTCCCCAGATTTGGAGTTTTCAGCCATTATTTCTTCAGGTAAGATTTTGTTCCCTTTTTTCTCTTTTTTCCTCTAGGACTCCCATAATGCAAATATTTTCCTTTGTGATAGTTGCCCATAATTCATACAGGCTTCTTCACTCTTTTTTTTTTATTTATTTATTTATTTTCAGTGTAACAGTATTCATTGTTTTTGTACCACACCCAGTACTCCATGCAATCCGTGCCCTCCTTATTAACCACCACCTGGCTCCCCCAACCTCCCACCCCCCGCCCCTTCAAACCCCTCAGGTTGTTTTTCAGAGTCCATAGTCTCTCATGGTTCACCTCCCCTTCCAATTTCCCTCAACTCCCTTCTCCTCTCCATCTCCCCATGTCCTCCATGTTATTTGTTATGCTCCACAAATAAGTGAAACCATATGATAATTGACTCTCTCTGCTTGACTTATTTCACTCTAATTTCTTTTTTCCTCTTACTGGATATCAAGAGCTCTATCTTCCAGATTACAGATTCTTTCTTCTGCCTGAGCCTACTGTTAAAGCTCTCTATTGCATTTTTCATGTCATTCATTGCATTCTTCAGCTCTAGAATTGCTGTTTGGTTCTTTTCTATGATTCTACCTCTTTATTAACTTACCATTTTTTTTCATGTATTGTTTTCAGGAGGTCATTGAATTTTCTATTTGTGTTCTCTTGAATCTCAACTAATTTCCTTAAAATAATTATTTTGAATTCTTTTTCTGATAATTTACAGATTTCCATTTTTTGGAGGATCAGTTACTAGAAAACTATTGTGTTCCTTTAGAGGTGTCATCTTTCCTTGCTTTTTCATGTTTCTGATGGCTTTGCATTGATGTCTGCATATTTGAGGATGCAGTCACCTCTTCCATCCATTTTGGACTGGCTTCGCTGGGAATATCTTTATCTGAAGATCATTGCAATGGCACTGGTTGGGTGGGATGCAATGTCTTTGGTTCCTGGGAGGGCAGGGAAGAATAGTCTCTGTGCAGCTCCATCATCTGAGGTCAACACCGGCACAGACTGTGGGAGTCTTCTGTGGCCAAGACTGCAGAGTTCCTGTGGATGGCAGGGGTGGCTATGGCTATTACTATTCTCAGAGGAAACCTTCTGGGGTCTTCTTGTTGCCCTCTTTTGCCCATGGGAAGAGCATCAAAGGGATCACTCTTGGTGCTTGATCTGGCATGCTGGCACTCAAAGTGATAGCAGATTTGTGATGCTAGGATCTGGCATGCTTGATCTGGCATGCTGGCACTCAAAGTGATAACAGATTTGGGATGCTAGGATCAGGTGCATTTGTGCCAGTGTCCTGGCACAAATGTACCTGCTGTTGCACTGGTACTGGTGTCTAAGGTGTGAGAATGTGCAAACCTTCCATGGAACAAGGGTCTGGGTCTCTACAGCTTGTCATAATTGATCAGGAAAGAAGAAGAAATGCAGTAGTAGCATCAGACTGAGAATTACAGGGCACAGCAGTGGCTTGGACCAAGGCAGCAGGGTTTAGTAGCAGCACAGCCTATGGATGATGGGGTCAAAGTCTCAACTTGGGCCCCAGGAGGCAACTGCAGAACAACAAGAGCATGTTTCCAGTGGTAGTGCATTAAAGCTGCATGTCAGGACCCAAGGGGGCAGATTGCAAAGCAGTGGTGGCTGGGTCCCTGTAATGACAAAGTCAAACCCATAACCTGTGATCTGGGGGCAGAGCTCAGAGCAGCAGTAACATAGCCCAAGTAATAGTGGTCAAAGAGTGATTTGGGAGCCAAGGGGTAGAGCTCAGAGAAGTAGTGGCTGCCTTTGTAATGGCAGGACAAAGATATGACCTGGGACCAGAAGCAGGGCACAGAGAATCAGCAGCTCTGGTCCCATATATGGCAAGGTATTATAGCATCTTGATCCCAGAAAGTGGGGCACAGCAGTGATTGGGGTCCCTGATGGCAGGTCTCATCAGAGCAACATCTCCAGCCCCAGGGAGAAGATGCAGTGGTGGGGACTTCCTGCAGTTCCATCAGCTAGGATAAGCCCTGGTGAAGACTGTGGGAATCCTCAGTAGCAAAGACTGAAAACATCCACAGCAGGGAGGCTTGCTGGCATCCTCCTGTTCTCCTTTTCCCCATGGGATGAAATTCCTCTGAGGAGATCTCTCCTGGAACTGAGCTGCTTTGGACCAGGGGATAGGGTGACACAGGTAAAATATTTCCAATGCTTTTCTATATGGCCATCCCCAATTTTTCAGCTCAGCAGTTTTTTCTGATTCTTTGTTGTAGTCCAGAACTTTTATAGTACAAAATTTTAACTCTGCTTCACTTTTTATGCTAGTCCGAAGTCTAAGCTTATATAATATTCCATGTACCTGAGAAACCTCATTTAACTTTTTATAAAGTAGGTCATACTTTCGATATATATATTGGCAATGTAGTTTCTCAAAGTTGTGTTTGCATAGAAAATCTTTGTTTATTCTTTAATTTTGAAGGTTATCTTTGTTGGGTAGACAGTTATTTGTAGACGATTTCATTCTTACAGCACTTTAAAGATTTCACTCTACTGTCTTCTTGGTTACATGGTTTTTTTTTTCTTAAACATTTTTTTTAATTTATTTTCAGCATAACAGTATTCATTGTTTTTGTACCACACCCAGTGCTCCATGCAATCCGTGCCCTCTCCAATACCCACCACCTGGCTCCTCCAACCTCCAACCCCCCACCTCTTCAAACCTTTCAGATTGTTTTTCAGAGTCCATAGTCTCTCATTGTTCACCTCCCCTTCCAATTTCCCCCAACTGCCTTCTCCTAACTCCCCCTTGTCCTCCATGCTATTTGTTATGCTCCACAAATAAGTGAAACCATATGATAATTGACTCTCTCTGCTTGACTTATTTCACTCAGCATAATCTCTTCCAGTCCCGTCCATGTTGCTACAAAAGTTGGGTATTCATCCTTTCTGATGGAGGCATAATACTCCATAGTGTATATGGACCACATCTTCCTTATCCATTCGTCCATTGAAGGGCATCTTGGTTCTTTCCACAGTTTGGTGACCGTGGCCATTGCTGCTATAAACATTGGGGTACAGATGGCCCTTCTTTTCCTACATCTGTATCTTTGGGGTAAATACCCAGTAGGGCAATGGCAGGGTCATAGGGAAGTTCTATTTTTAATTTCTTGAGGAATCTCCACACTGTTCTCCAAAGAGGCTGCACCAACTTGCATTCCCACCAACAGTGTAAGGGGGTTCCCCTTTCTCCACATCCCCTCCAACACATGTTGTTTCCTGTCTTGCTAATTTTGGCCATTCTAACTGGTGTAAGGTGATATCTCAAAGTGGTTTTAATTTGAATCTCTGTGATGGCTAGTGATGATGAACATTTTTTCATGTGTCTGATAGCCATTTGTATGTCTTCATTGGAGAACCATCATCCCAAAGAAAAGAAAATCTAGAAAAGCAAGCTCAGTTTTTGGGGGTCTGTTATTCCCATAAGGGCATCTTGAAGAGGTGGTTGAGAATGTGAGAAGTTATTCTGACAGTTTTCTGAAATAAGTGGGGAAAATGGAATTCAGGGACAACCAAGGGGGGTGAGTTGGAGCCTTAAAGGACAGTACCCTGAAATAAAAGTGGATTGAAAGCAGACCAACTTCATAAGGGCTGAAGCCCAACTTCATCTCAGCCCCTGGAATTACATGAGAATGATCCAGGACTGCAAATGCCCATGGCTGTCTGACAGAAACTAGTGGAAGTTTTCTCTAGAGGAAGAGAATACAAGCCAGAGCCATAAATTGTTTCTCTAATTTTCATAATAACATCCTGTTCTCAATAGAAAAAATTAAACAAAATGGAGAAGAAAAACTAGAGACAGTAGAAACAGATCCAGACATATAACTTAAAATAAATGAACTTAAAATATTTATGTAGATTAAAGATAAGATTGAAAACTTTGGCATAATATTTCTGGAAGATATAAAAAATCTAAGTGGAAGTTCTAGCAGACTCAGTGGCTGAAACTAAGATTTTAATGGATAAGGAGATCAGGTAGTATTGAGTATACTAATGACTTATAAGGTAGGTAAGAAGAAAATATATTCAGTAAGGCACAGACAGAATAAAGAAAAAAACAAGAGAGTATGTAATACATAATGCATAGAATGAAATAAGATGCATGTATATGGAGCTACAGAGAAGAGAGAGAGAATGAGGTAATATATGAGAAAACAGGGTAATGTGTAAGATAATGGATGAAAATGTTCCTAACTGGGGCACCAGAGTGGCTCAGTGGGTTAAAGCCTCTGCCTTCGGCTTCAGTCATGATCCCAGGGTCCGGGGATCGAGCCTCGCATCGGGCTCTCTGCTCGGCGGGGAGCCTGCTTCCCCCTCTCTCTGCCTGCCTCTCTGCCTACTTGTGATCTCTCTCTGTCAAATAAATAAATAAAATCTTTAAAAAAAAAAAGAAACAAAAGACAAATTAACTCCAGAGAATTAGTTAGATTAACAATTGACTTCTCAAGAAAAGTGTTAGACTAACGAAGATAGAAGACGCTGAGGTAATATCTTCAAAGTACTGAATAAAAAATAACTTCCACATTAGGATTCTGTGTCCAGTAAAACATCATTTAAGAAAGAAGGTGAGGAACCCCTGGGTCACTCAGTTTGTTAAATATCTGCCTTTGGCTCAGGTCATGATCCCAGGGTCCTGCTCAGCGGGAAGCCTGCTTCTCCCTCTGCCAACCCCTCCCCCTTCTTATGTGTGCTCTCTCTCTCTCTGACAAATAAGTAAATAAAATCTTTTTTAAAAAAAGAATGAAGGAAGATGTGGTCCATATACACTATGGAGTATTATGCCTCCATCAGAAAGGATGAATACCCAACTTTTGTAGCAACATGGACAGGACTGGAAGAGATTATGCTGAGTGAAATAAGTCAAGCAGAGAGAGTCAATTTTCATATGGTTTCACTTATTTGTGGAACATAACAAATAGCATAGAGGACATGGGGAGTTAGGAGAAGGCAGTTGGGGGAAATTGGAAGGGGAGGTGAACAATGAGAGACTATGGACTCTGAAAAACAATCTGAAGGGTATGAAGAGGTGGGGGGTGGGAGGTTGGGGGAACCAGGTGGTGGGTATTGGAGAGGGCACGGATTGCATGGAGCACTGGGTGTGGTACAAAAACAATGAATACTGTCATGCTGAAAATAAATTTTAAAAAATGATTAAAAAAAGAATGAAGGTGAAAAAATATATCACTAGCACTAAATGAAAAATTAAATTCTTCTAGGAGAAAGAAAATTCTCACAGGTGGAAATTTTTATTTTCTTCTGTCTTATCTTCTGATTCACTAATATCTCTTCAGCTTTGTCTAATTTGTTAAACTCATCCATTGAGATCTTAGCTATTCAACTGTTCAATTCTAGATGTAGAAAAAATTGAGCAAAAAAAGAGTCAAATATGTAGGTAAATTTAAATTACCATTGACCATGTAGTAGTAGCAGTAGTAGTAGTAATGATGTCATATATAATAATTCTGTATTGAGTACATGTAATAATTAAATACATGACATTAAGGAAGATGATCTAAAGGTGAGCTGTAAATCACTTAACTTTAATGGGAGTTCCCTGGGGGATCACTCAGTAACCATTTTTAGGTAATGAGTCCAAAGTAAGCTTCAGGCTGAACTTTCCAGCAATCAGGACAGACCCACAATGTCCCCTGGGCTCTCAGGTTGTCATAATTTGCCATCTCATTGGCCACCTTAATCCACAGTCACTTCTGAATGGCTAGACCGGAGCCACCTTTGTTAGGATGGTGCTTTCAGTAATATATTAACAGTCATACAGAGGGATATGTGCAGAAATGATGGTATAATTGTGCTAGGAGAAACATGAAAGAAGTTGCCTTATTACCTGTTAGGAATTTGAAGTTTTCAAGTTTTCCTTTGTCATTTTTCAGAGTCATTAGGGATAAGGGTAAAAATGCTGTCAAAGTTTAGAAGAGTTTTCTGAAATCTTTATTTGCAGAAGCTTTTGAGGATGGAGCTTATGTATTTCTCTTTATGCACAAAAAATCTTTTAAATAGAAAAAGCTATACCAGTTCACATGATTGAACAGTTGTGGCACATTTTCTCTCTTGAACATTTCTCCTGAGCTCCATGGTATATGTACCAATCCAGAAAAACAGGATGTATTCTGCACCAGGAAAACCCAGAAATATGGTAATATTTTTCTCGTGTTTTCTGATGGGTTTCTCTGTTTTTATGCTCCCTGTGTAGAATCCTTTCTGTCTCAATTCCTGCCACTTGTTATTCCCTCATCTGGCACTTCCTTTCCCTTTTAGTTATCTCATCTCTTCTCTGTTCCCTTGGACTGGACGTCAGGCCTCCCTGTTTCTCTCTGACATGGCATTCATTTCTGTGACCTGAAATGTTTTGATCTTCTCCTCAAAATCAGCTCTCTTCCTCCTTTAGGGAAAATTAAACACTTGCATTGGGCATGAAGGAAAGAGAATCTAATGATTCTTTAGCATTCAGCATTCTTAAGTCATGACAACTTTTCAAGGTAATTATATTTAGCTTCATTTTACATATGGGACAACTGAGACAAGAGATTTTATATAGCTTGTTATATTCATTGTTTCTGGTGCTGAAACACACCACATTATACCAGAAACCTGGAAGTTCAGGGAAGCTAGTATCTGATAGCTGTCTGTAAAAGGTGAGGGGGGATAGGACATCAACAATAGACTTTGGGTACCCTGTGATTCACAAATAACCCTCTTCAAGTACTCCAAATGCACAGTGTCCAGAAACTAATTACATCTTTAATTATAGGTATTCTCTACAATTATGTACCCTGAGGTATGTGGAAGTTCAGAACAGGGCATGAAACACTGCATTGAGGCAAACCTTCCTCGTTGACAAAATTTTTCAGACCATTAATACATCTGTTTTCATGTAAGCCCCAAGTGTCCAAATCCCTTACTGGGTCCTAATCAGATCTGTACCTTGTGAGTAGTAAAGTCCTAGACTATTCTTCTCCTGAGTTTCATTCGTTTATTTACTCATTCACTCATTCATGTATTCATTTTTATTTCTAAATAATACTTTTTGAGCAATTCCTTTGGGCCAGTTATAATGCTATATACTCTGGTGTGTCTCATCTTTTTTTTTTTTAATAAGTTAGGTTTAGTTTAATAATTAACATAACTGCTGGCTCAGTTATAACAACTCAAAAGCAAGCTACATAAAAAGAAATTAGCTTCATAAACATACTCAAAACATACTGTTTTTTCATACTCATTGCAACAAAGCTTCATAGCAGAACTCTTGGACCTTTATGAACTTAGTAAACATAAAAAGAAAGTGTTCTCAAAGGCAGGAGTAAAGACCCTACACACACTTTTATGGTATTAATACTTCTGTGTGACATAATATATAGGTGATTAAAAAATATTTTTCAAAGCCAACTTAAAACATTTTATGTAAAATTTACCATTTGATGACTTTCACTAAAAGGCTTGGCGATTATCCAATCAGCCTAACTCAAAAGTTTGTGTGTCTCATCTTTTTTTTTTTTTTTAAAGATTTTATTTATTTATTTGACAGACAGAAATCACAAGTAGGCAGAGAGGCAGACAGAGAGAGAGGAGGAAGCAGGCTCCCCACTGAGCAGAGAGCCCGATGCGGGGCCCGATCCCAGGACCCTGAGATCATGACCTGAGCCGAAGGCAGAGGTTTTAACTCACTGAGCTACAGAAATTTTCAAACTCTACATTAACACCAAATTCTCACACTGATATTCAAACTTGTCTTCTGGATTCCTGGATTTGAAAAAGTTTTTCTTTAATTCTGTGTTAGTTATTGCTTAGCTAGGTGAGAAGGACAGGTAATGTGGACTTCCTTCCTAAGAACAGCTTTAATTCTGGGTGTTGTTTGGATAAATAATGGGAGAAAAATCATAAGTCCTTTGAGAAGTTGAATGTGCCCATCTTGCAGTATGAACCCAAGAGATAGAGGAGGACATGAAGGAACAAGATGGTATAGTCAGTGGTGTTGAAGAGTTATTCTGAGTTTATGGTTATAAATGGGGTTTCAGCCCAAAGTAGGAGGGGAAAAAAAAGGCTAAGCTTTGGAAAGTTAGGAGGTAGTCTGTATTTGCAAATGGCATAAGGGCATAGACAAGAGCTGAATCTGAATAATGACACAAACTGGGGATAGAGATTATGACCAGCATATGTTCCTGTATTGGTCAGCAGTTTCTTTTGGTGAGTTATGTAAAATCTGGGATATCTCTCTGCTGCCTTCTTTCTAACTCATTCCCTTTCTCCTCACTCTGCAAATGTCCAGCCACTATTCCTCTTCAGTTTGCTTTAATGACCCCATTTAAATATTTATGAAAAAATAAAAGCCATTACATGGAAACTGCTTCCTTCTCAACATCACATCTATGCAGTTTGATGGATGAAGTAAACTTGCTCCCACCTATGGGCATGCTCTGCTTCTGCTTTGCAACCCAGCTGCTCTCGGAGATACTATTTCTGCAATTTTTTCTCATTCTTCCTGCAATTTCTTCCTCTCTGCTGGATTATTTCAAGAGTTTGCAAAACATCTTCCAGTTGCTTTAATAACAAAACAACAACAAAATAAACTCTAAGGCATTAAAGAAAGAATAATAAAAGTGGAAAGGGAGTTGATACAGGGTTGGAATCTTATAGAAAAGATTATTGCAGATTTTAGGAAATCTAGAGACTGAGGGAAGTTTATCATTTCAGATCTTAAAGTTTTGAGTAGGCATGAAACTTTGTGAATAGAGAAGAATGCTGAAACCCTTGAATATTTGTTAGACATAAGAGGCTTTATCTGATTTATTTCTTACATTCCAAAGAAAATATTGAAGGCAATGAGAAACCACAGTGTTGTTTCTGAGTTCATCCTCCTTGGGCTGTCTGCTGACTCCCAGATCCAGGCTCTGCTCTTTGTGCTGTTCCTTGTTGTTTACCTCCTGACTCTGATGGGGAACCTGCTGCTGCTGCTGGTGATCAGGGCTGATTCTCACCTCCACACCCCCATGTACTTCTTCCTGGGACAGTTGTCCTTCCTGGATCTCTGCCACTCCTCTGTCAGTGTGCCCAAGCTGTTGGAGAACCTTCTGTCTGAGAAGAAAACCATCTCAGTAAAGGGCTGCCTGGCTCAGGTCTTCTTTGTGTTTGCCACTGGAGGCACTGAATCCTGCCTGCTTGCTGTCATGGCCTATGACCGCTATGTTGCCATCAGCTCCCCTCTGTTGTACAGCCAGATGATGAACAGACAGCTGTGTATAGGGCTGGTGTGGGGCTCATGGAGCTTGGCTTTTCTGGATGCTCTTATCAATATCCTTGTAGCTCTCAATTTAGACTTCTGTGAGGCTCAAAATATACACCACTTCAGCTGTGAGCTGCCGTCTCTCTACCCTTTATCTTGCTCTGACGTTTCTGCAAGTTTTACTGCCCTGCTCTGCTCCAGCCTCCTGCATTTCTTTGGAAACTTCCTCTTGATATTTTTCTCCTATGTTCGCATTTTATCCACCATCCTGAGCATTAGCTCTGCTACAGGCAGAAGCAAGGCCTTCTCCACCTGCTCCTCCCACCTCACTGCAGTGATCTTCTTTTATGGCTCAGGGTTACTACGCTATCTCATGCCAAACTCAGGATACACTCAAGAGTTAATCTTCTCCTTGCAGTATAGCGTGGTCACTCCTATGCTGAATCCTCTCATCTACAGCCTGAAGAACAGAGAAGTGAAGGCAGCTGTGAGAAGAATCTTAAGAAAATGTGTCTAGTGTTATAATTAATAGACTACAGAATTAAAATGATGAGGGGAGAAACTGCATAGAACTGCAATATGTAGTATCTGAATATTAAGGAGAATTTTCTGATATCAGGATCTGCAACATCCCTTATATCTTTTCTTTAAAATGGTTAAGAAAAGGTGGAGTTGTTTTCCTGGTATGATAGTAGTTCTGTCCTATTCAGAGAAAAATGGATGGATGAACCTCTTGTCTTACAATTTTTCTTTATAAAACTATTTAGTGTATTACAGACAATATGGTAGACTTTGTTATTGCTTGCTTGTTATCTTTACCATTTCTCCAGTAACTAAATTCCATGGGTTCAGTATAGTTTCAGAGAGACTGTTAATCATGGTGTCCCCAAATCCTCTTTCCTCCCCCATTCATTATTCACTCTTTGTCCTGGCAAGTGGCTGGTATAGGAATGAGCATATGGTCAATGGCAGACCATTCACTCCCTTAGGAATTTTAATTTTCAGAATAGATTCAGAGAGGCAGAGATAAGTCCTTCTGTTTGTAGCACTCTGATAACCTATCCCAGTGCACCTGCTGATTAGATCACTACTGTTATCCTAGATTCTGTACTTTCAAGGAAGATTGATAAACATGATTAAACCTATATCTCTTCTTAAAGATTTTATTTATTTATTTGAGAGAGAGAGAGAGAGAGAAAAGTGAGAGAGAGTGTCAGAATGAGATAGAGAACACAAAATGGAATTAGAGGCAGAGGAGGAGGGAGAAGCAGACTCCTCATTGAGCAGGGAGCCTGATATGGGGCTCGAGCCCAGAACCCTGGGATCATGACCTGAGCTGAAGGCAGACGCTTAACTGATTGAGCCACCCATGTGCCCTGATAAACATGAATTATATTAAGAGCATGTGATTAGGTATTTACATCATGTCAGGCACTGTTCCAAGAATTTTAAATATATTATCCCATTTAAATGTCACAACAAATGCTATAGGTAAATACTTTAGTGTCCTTGTTTCAGAGAAGAGGAAGTAGACTCAGAGAGGTAAGTGGTGGAGGTGGAATTTGGAACCAAACAGCTTATCCCAAAGCCTGTTTTCTTTACCACGTTGACACACTGACTGTCCCTTTGGTGCTGTGGGCTACCCCAGACCTAGTTCATGAATTTCTCTTTTAATGCTTTACTCTTGTTGTTTTGTTTTAGTTCACTTAAGTAAGTCAGAATTAGATTCTGTCATTTGCAAGGAAAAGACCTAAAAGATATATTTTGGTACTGCAATTAAATTGTAGGTATAGACATCCAAAGACAACCGGGAACAATTGACCTAATGGTCAAACATTTCCAGTTGTGAGAGGGAGATACTGTTAGGTAGCTCTGCCACTCAGCCCTAATAATGCTACAGAAATGGTGGAATGTGAGAAGGTAAATGCTGTGCAGTGCATATAACAAACTCTAGAAAGAAATCGACAGAATTTCAGCAAAAGCCCCTTAGATCATGAAACACAATTAGAGAATTACTGAGAAGGAGATTTGGGAGATTAAAATTATCATGGTCAAAAATTAATTATTATTTCTTTCTGAAATTACCTTTTAGTTTTTTTTTAATATATCCAACTGCTTTTTTTTATCTTTTTTTTTTAAAGATTTTATTTATTTATTTGACAGAGAGATCACAAGTAGGCAGAGAGGCAGGTGGAGGGTGGGGGGGGAAGCAGGCTCCCGGCTGAGCAGAGAGCCCGATATGGGGCTTGGCTTGATCGCAGGACCCCCCACTGAGCCACCCAGGCGCCCCCTACCTTTTAGTTTTTACTACTTTACTTACTTACCCTTCATTTTGCACTCCAGAGTAGCAGAAAATATAAACTCAAAGAGATCAAGGGCCTTTTTCTGGCAATCTTTGATACTTTTTCTAGAATATAAAATAGTTTCAAACATGCATGTTGCACAATAGCTGTATTTTGATTGCGTAAATTTTGGGCAGAGAAACTGGGAAAATATATGGGATGAATTTCCACCAGTGGGATTCCACTGCCAAAACAGTTTGAAATAATTATAAGTAAAATAGTCTACCATGTGAATGCCAATCTTTACCTTCCTGGTGATCCTAGTTCCATGAATTTTCTAACAGCATGGCCATGGTTAGGTATGATGGTTATGCAAAGGTTCAGTAACATTTTCATTCACAAAAGCTATTCTACTGTTGCCATTGGTGAAATTCATTTTGATAAAGGTCACACGCAAATTTTGTAAGATACATTATCAAATAGCTTTTATTTTTTGTTTCTATTATGAATTAAAAATTCAATTATATTTACTACTTGGTTATTTCTAGTACATAGGAATGTTGTGATATTTTGTATACTGAGCTTGTATCTGTTGACTTTGTTGAACTATCTTCCTAGTTATAATGGCTTGTTTATAGATACTATTGGATTTTAAAATTACATTTTAATTATTTCCTCTTAAATAAAAACAAATAATTTTGTTTCTTTACTATTTTCTATTTCTAATTTTTATATCTCATTATTATTATTATTATTATTATTTTAGCTTTGGGAATGATTTTCTCTTTAAAAATTTTTTTTGTTAGATTTATTTTATTTTTTGTTTTTTTTTTAAATTTTCTTTTATCGTGTTATGTTAGTCACCATACAGTACATCATTAGTTTTTGATGTAGTGTTGCATGATTCATTGTTTGTATATAATTGGTGATGGATATTAAGGAAGGCATGGATTTCATGGAGTACTGGGTGTTATTTTTATTATTTTTAAATTAAAAATTTTTTACTTGAGTATAGTTGACACACAATGTTATATTAACTTCAGGTGTACAGCACAGTGATTCAACTTCTTTATGTGTTACACTTGCTCACCACAAGTTTAGTTGCCATCTATCACTGTACAGCACTAATATAATACCATTGACATATTTCTGATGCTGTGCCTTTTATTCCCATGACTTATTCCTTCCATAACTGGAAACCCATATCTTCCTTTCCCTTTCACCCATTTTTGCCCATCCCATAACGCCATCTCTCCTATGGCAACCACCAGTTTCTTTTCCATATTTATAGGTCTGATTCTGTTTTTCATTTGTTTGTTTTTTTTTTCTTTTTTTCCTTTTTCTTTTCTTTTTTTAGATTCCACACATGAGTAAATCTGGTATTTGTTTTTCTTAGTCTGACCAGTTTCACTTAGCATAATACCTTCTGGTTCCATCCATGTTGTCCTAAATGCCATGATTTCATCCTTTTTATGGCTATGTAACATTCCTCTCTCTATATAGCTATATACATATATATATTGAAATACACACACACACAAACGCACCATATGTTCTTTATCCATTCATCTATTGATGGACACTTAGGTTACTTCCCTATCTTGACGATTATAAATGATGTTGCAATAAACACAGGGATACATATGTCTTTTTTTAATTGAAATTCAATTAGCCAACGTATAATACATCATTAGTTTTTGATAATATTCAAGGATTTATTAGTTGTGTATAACACCCAGTGTTCATCATATCACCCTATTACCCCATCCCCCCATCAAGTATTCCAGAGTCAAGAGTCTCATATGGTTTGTCTCCCTCTCTGATTTCTTCCTATTCAGTTTTCCCTCCCTTCCCCTATTGTCCTCTGCACTATTCCTTATGTTCCATATATGAGTGAAACCATATGATAATTGTCTTTCTCTGATTGACTTATTTCACTTAGCATACTACCCTACAGTACCATCCTTGTAGATGTAAATGCTAGATTTATATATATTTTTGAACTAGTGTTTTCAATTTTTGAGGGGTAGATACCCAGTAGTGGAATTATTGGATAATATAGTATTTCTATTTTTAATTTTTTTCCCTGTTTTCAACAGTGGCTGTACCAGTTTACATTCCTACCGACAGTACACAAGAGTTCCTTTTTCTCCACATCCTTTCCAACTCTTGTTATTTATTGTGTTTTTATTTTAGCTATTCTGACAGGTGTAAGGTGGTTATCTCATTGTGGTTTTGATTTGCATTTCCCTGATAATGACTGATTTTGAGCATCTTTTCATGTGTCTGTTGCCATCTGTATGTCCTCTTTAGAAAAATTTCCTCTGCCTACTTTTTGTTTTTGCTTTTTTTGGTGCTGAGTTGTACATGTATTTCATTTTTAAAGTTAATTCAGTGGCCAGAATTCTTGTACAAACATCTTTTTATTGGAATCAGTGAGAAAGCTTAAGTTTCAACATTAAAAATAATCTTTGTTCTGTTTTTAATCAGTACCTTTAACTTAAGAATTCTCTCCTAATTATATTTTGCTAAGAATTGGTGTAAAATTTTATCAGATGCTTTTCTGTTTCCATTGAGGACCAGGACTCTTTTCTTCCATTTAATAATATACAGTGTCTGTCACATAGGGCATGCAATAAATACATATTGAATAAAAAATAAATTCATTGAAATAGTCATATGGTTTTATTTTTTATTTTTCTTAGTTTTTATTTAGATTCCAGTTGCTTAATGTCAGTGTAATATTAGTTTCAGGTGTAAAATTTAATGATTCAGCAATTAAAACAATACTCATTGCTCCTGACAACAAGTGTATTCCTTAATCCCCATCAACTATTTCATCTGTCTCCCCACCCTCACCCTTCTGGTAACCATCAATTTGTTCTCTATAGTTAAGAGTCTGTTTCTTGGTTGGCCTCTCTCTCTTTATTTTCTTTTCCCTTTGCTGTTTTTTTTTTTGTTTCTTAAATTCCATATATAAGTGAAATCATATAATATTTGTCTTTCTCTGGCTGACTTATTTTGCTTAGCATTATACTCTCTAGTTCCAGCTATGTTCTTGCAAATGGCAAGATTTCATTTTTTATGGCTGAATAATATTCCATCCTGTGTATATGCCACATCTTCTTTATCCATTCATCTGTTAATGGACATTTGGGCCACTTCCATAGTTTAGCTATTATAAATAATGCTGCAGTAAATATAGCAATGCATGTATCCCTTTGAATTAGGGTTTTTGTATTTTTTGAGTTAATACCCAGTAGTGTGATTACTGGATTATAGGAGATGTCCACTCTTACCACTTATATTTGCATAGCACTGAAAGTCCTAGCCACAGCAATCAGGCAACAAAAAGAAAAAAGAGGGCATCCAAATTGGAGAAGTTGAACTTTTACTATTTGCAGAAGACATAGTTCACTACATAGAAAATCCAAAAGACTCCACCAAAAAATTGCTTGAATTGATACACAAATTCAATAAAGTCACAGGATAAAAAAATCAGTGTACAGAATACTGTTGCATTTCTATACACCAATAATGAAGCAGCAGAAAGAGACATCAAGGAATCAATCTTATTTACCATTGCGCCAAAACCCATAAGATATCTAGGAAAAAACCTAACTAAAGAGGTAAAAGATCTGTACTCTGAAAACTATAAAACACTGATGAAAGAAATTGAAGATGATATAAAGAAATGGAAGAACATTCCATGCTCTGGATTAGAAGAACAAATATTGTAAAAATGTTTATACTGCCCAAAGTAATTTATGCATTTAATACAATCTCTATCAAAATATCATGGGCATTTTTCACAGAGCTAGAACAAAGAATCCTTAATTTTATGTTTTTTTTTTTTTAATTTTATGTTTTTTTTTTTAAAAATACTAAATTGTATCAGTAGGTGTTCTGGTGCTGAAGAATTTTTGCATTGATATCACCCTATTTAGGTGGAGTAGTAAAGACTGAATTAGCTTTTTCCAATATTTAACTTGGGAATGTCCCATTTATGTTCATAAATGAGATAGTATAATATTTTTCTTACACTCACCTGGTCTTGTCTTTTCAGCAGCTTTATTGAGATTATGTTTCACACATCACAAGGTCACCTATTCAAAGCATACAATTCAGGTCACAGTAGTGGGGTATGGATCAAGTCCCATACCTCATCCTGGGCACCTGGGCACCCTCAGGGAAAGGCTGCTGCCAGAGAAGCTTGGGCACTACTGCTGACCTGGAAACACTCAAGCCTGTGTGGTGAGGAGCAAGGCTCTTCTGAAGAGCTGCAGTAGTAGGCGGCCGCTGAGTCACTGGTGGACAGGTGCTACCCATAGGTGAAGTGGATCTGCCATGGAAATTTGGGCCCTTGCCCAAGCCCCAGTGGGACCTGCACAGAGCCAGCCCAGGTATGACTGACATCAGGAAAAAAACCCTGTAGGCTTTTGAGTAGAGCCCACCTTGGAGAGAGACTCCAAGCATACTGCAAAGTATAGTTGCCTACATTTGCTTCTGTGAGGGGCAGTCTTGTCCTCCCGCTCCAAATCCAGGTCCTGATCTTTACACAATTGAAGACAAAGGATTTGGGCAATAGCCCAAATGAACTGGACTCAATTTTTTTAAATAGGCAAATTCCTGCCACTCATTCCCTTTGATCTGGAGTACTTAACTGCCACCTTTTGGCTTGAGAGTTTCTAAAAGGCAGTTCTGGTCTCAAGCGTATGTGTATGTGCCCATAGTTCTGAGGTTCAGCCAATGCTGGACATGGAACAGTCAGTGGCAGCAGGGTTGTCTTTTATTTATTTTTATTTATTAATTATTGTCTCTCCCACTCTTTCTTTTTAAGTTATGTTATGTTAGTCACCATGCAGTACATCATTAGTTTTTGATGTAGTGTTCCAAGATTCATTGTTTATGTATAATACCCAGTGCTCCATGCTATACATGCCCTCCTTAATACTCACTACCAGGCTGACCCATCCCCTGAATCCCTCCCCTCTAAAACCCTCAGTTTGTTTCTTGGAGTCCATAGTCTCTCATGGTTGTGTTTTAAATGGTCTTCTGCATATGGTGGAAACTTGCATATTTTTAGAATTTTGTAAAGCCATTTTATAATAAATGAGAATCTCTGGAAGGAGAAAAACAAACGAAACCAAGCATACAATTAAGTGGTCTCTAGCCCATTCACAGAGTTATGCAGTCCTTAATACAACCCAATCTCCAAACATTTTCATCACTTCAAATAAATTCGATACCCATGTGCAGTTACTCTCCATTCTCTCCCCCCAGCTCCTGCCATAGGCAGTCACTAATCTACTTTTTGCCTATTTGTCTATTCTAGAAATCTGATATTGGCATTGTTAGTATGCTTTCTTTCATCTATGTGTTTACTTTTCTTTTTTTCTTTTTAAAGATTTTATTTATTTTTTTGAGAGAGAGAGACACACAGCGAGAGAGGGAACACAAACAGGGGAGTGGGAGAGGGAGAAGCAGGCTTCCCACTGAGCAGGGATGCGGGGCTCCATCCCAGGACCCTGGGATCATGACTTGAGCCAAAGGCAGACACTTAACCAACTGAGCCACTCAGGTGCCCCTCGTCTTTGTATTTTCTCTTTTTAAATTTAAATTCTATTAGCCAACATATAGTACATCATTAGTTTTTGATATAATCTTCAATAATTTAGTACTTGCATATAACATCCTTATATTTTCTTAATATATTTGCATAAAAAAGGAACTATCACTTCCTTGAAGGCTTTATAAAATTTGCCTTTAAAATTGTGAGGAATTCTTGTCTTTTTGTTGTTATTAGGGAAGGAAAATTTTGAATACCAATTCAATTCCTTTAATAATTAGTGATATATTTGGGTTTCATATTTATTCGTGAATCAATTTTAGTGATTTGTAATTTTTGTCTATTTCCATTTGATTTTTAAAATTTCATTGGCATTTTGATACTTATAATATTCTAATATTTTTGCAAGCTTTTTCAGCATTCATTTATTTTGAGAATAAAAAAATTTCAAACATACGGCAAAGTTGAAAGAATTCTACAGTGAATATCTACATAACCACATCTAAATTTTACTATTAACTTTTTAGTATACATCCCTTATTATCTACTGATCCATCTATCCATTCCTCAACCCACCTTTTTAAAAAACTTTATTTTTTCAGTGTTCCAAGATTCATTGTTTATGCACCACACCCAGTGCTCCATGCAATATGTGCCCTCCTTAATACCCACCACCAGGCTCACCTAACCCCTCAAACCCCCTCCCCTCCAAAAACCTCAGTTTTTTTCTCAGAGTCTACAGTCTCTCAAGGTTCATCTCCCCCTCTGATTTCCCCTAATCCACTTTTCCTTTACTTCTCCTAATGTCCTCTGTGTTATTCCTTATGCTCCACAAGTAAGTGAAACCATATGATAATTGATTCTCTCTGCTTGGCTTATTTCACTCAGCATAATCTCCTCCAGTCTCATTCATGTTGTCACAAAAGTTGGGTATTCATCCTTTCTGATGTAAGCATAATATTCCATTGTATATATGGACCATATCTTCTTTATCCATCCATCTGTTGAAGGGCATCTTGGCTCTTTCCACAGTTTGGCAACTGTGGCCATTGCTGCTATGAACATTGGGGAACATATGGCCCTCTTTTCACTACATTTGTATCTTTGGGGTAAATACCCAGTAGTGCAATTGCAGGGTCATAGGGTAGCTTTATATTTAATTTCTTAAGGAATCTCCACACTGTTTTCCAAAGTGGCTGCACTAACTTGCAGTCCCACCAACAGTGTAAGAAGAGGGTTCCCCTTTCTCCACATCCTCTCCAGCACATGTTGTTTACCGTCTTCTTAATTTTGGCCATTCTAATTGATGTAAGGTGGTATCTCAATGTGGTTTGGATTTGAATCTTCCTGATGGCTAATGATGATGAAGATCTTCTCATGGGTTTGTTAGCCATTTGTATGTCTTCATTGGAGAATTGTCTGTTCATGTCTTTTGCCCATTTTTTGATGTGATTATATGTTTTTTGAGGGTTGAGTTTGAGGAGTTCTTTATAGATCTTGGATACCTGCCTTTTGTCTGTAGTGTCATTTGCAAATATCTTCTCCCATTCTGTGGGTTGCCTCTTTGTTTTGTTGACTGTTTCCTTTACCATGCAGAAGCTTTTCAATCCACCTTTTTAAAGCACATTTCAAAAAAAAATTACATTTGTACATGTCACCCTAATTAGTAAATACTTTAGTATGTATATTATTAACTAGAGTTCAAAATTTGACTACACCTTCTCTTTTTCTTTTGAGGTTAAATCTACATGCTGAAATGTTAAGAGTGTTATTTTATGAATTTTGATATATGCAAACTGCTGCATAACTCAAAGCCTATTCAGATATAAAGAATTACCCAAATTACCCATACCCAAGCAGAGTACTTCATATCATTTCTAGTCAATTCTTTTTCCACACTCATTAACCACTGATCTGCTTTTTCCACTATAGATTAGTCTTGCCTTTTGCAAAACATCATATAAACAGAATCATATACTGTATGAAAGTATTTGTCTTTCTCTCTCTGACTTATTTCAGTTAGCATAATACCCTCAGGGTACATACATGCCCTTGCCTAAGGAAACTTGTCTAGTAAGATGTTGCTACAGCTGAGGTCAAAGAGATTGCTGCCTGTTTCTCCTCTGGGATTTTGATTGTTCCTGTCTCACATTTAGGTCTTTAATCCATTTTGAATTTATTTTTGTGTATGGTATAAGAAAGTGATCCAGTTTTATTCTTTTGCATTTTGCTGTCCACTTTTCCCAACACCATTTGTTGAAGAGACTGTCTTTTTTCCATTGGATACTCTTTCCTGCCTTGTTGAAAAGTAGTTGACCATAGAGTTGTAGGTCCATTTCTGGGTTTTCTATTCTGTTCCATTGATCTATGGGTTTTTATGCCAGTCTTGATGACTGTAGCTTTGTAATATAGCTTGAAGTCCAAAATGTGATGCCTCCAGCTTTGCTTTTCTTTTTCAAGATAGCTTTGGCTATTTGGGGTCTTTTGCAGTTCCATACAAATTTTAGGATTGTTTGTTCTATCTCTGTGAAAAATGCTGTTGGCTTTTTTCTTTGTAATTTTATTTTTTATAAACATATAATACATTTTTATCCCCAGGGGTACAGGACTGTGAATTGCCAGGTTTACACACTTCACAGCACTCAACATAGCAATACCCTCACCAATATCCATAATCCCACCCCCCATCTCCAACCCCCCTCCCCACATCAACCCTCAGTTTGTTTTGTGAGATTAAGAGTCACTTATGGTTTGTCTCCCTCCCAATCCCATCTTGTTTCATTTACTCTTCTCCTACCCCCTTAACCCCCCATGTTGCATCTCCCTGATATGAGGGAGAGGAGATGCAACAT
>NW_019154140.1:7100226-7191253 GCF_002288905.1 Enhydra lutris kenyoni
GGGGGAAATTGGAAGGGGAGGTGAACAATGAGAGACTATGGACTCTGAAAAACAATCTGAAGGGTATGAAGAGGTGGGGGGGTGGGAGGTTGGGGGAACCAGGTGGTGGGTATTAGAGAGGGCACGGATTGCATGGAGCACTGGGTGTGGTACAAAAACAATGAATACTGTTATGCTGAAAATAAATTTTAAAAAAATGATTAATAAAAAAAATTCTTCACCACTTTCTTAGTTTTAAAATATTTTCAAAGCACATATTAAAAATACACTCATCACATTGCCTACTTTTAAGCTATATCACAAAGCCATAATCACCAAAACAGCATGATACTGGCACAAAAACAGACACATAGATCAATATACCAGAAGAGAGCCCAGATATGGACCCTCAACTCTATGGTCAACTAATCTTTGACAAAGCAGGAAAAATTATCCAATGGAAAAAAAGAAATAAATGGAAATAAACGGTGCTGGGAAAATTGGACAGCTATATACAGAAGAATGAAACTTGACTATTCCCTTACCCCATACACAAAGATAAACTAAATGGATGAAAGACCTCAGTGTGAGACAGAAATCTACCAAAATCCTAGAGGAGAACACAGGTGGAAACCTCTCTGACATCAGCCACTGCAACTTCAAGACAAGCCTCCAAAGGCAAGCGAAACAAAAGTGAAAATGAACTTTTGGGACTTCATTAATATAGAAAGCTTCTGCACAGCAAAGGAAAACAGCCAACAAAACAAAGAGGTAACCCATGGAATGGGAGAAGATATTTGCAAATGACACTACAGGCAAAGGGCTGGTATCCAAGATCTCTAAGAATTCCTCAAACTCAACACCTAAAAAACAAATCATTAAGTCAAAAAATGGGCTGAAGACATGAACAGACACTTCTCCAAAGAAGACATACAAATGTCCAATAGACACATGAAAAAATGTTCATCATTATTAGCCATCAGGGAAATTCAAATCAAAAGCACATTGAGATGCCACCTTACACCAGGTAGAATGGCAAGAACTGACAAGAAACAACAGATGTTGGATAGGTTGTGGAGAAAGGGGAAACCTTCTTACACTGTTGGTGGGAATGCAAGTTGGTGCAGCCACTTTGGAACAGTGCAGAGGTTCCTCAAAAAGTTAAAAATCGAACTATCCTATGACCTAGCAATTGCACCACTGGGTATTTACCCCAAAGATACAGATGTAGTGAAAAGAAGGGCCATGTGTACCCCAGTGTTCATAGCAGCAATGTCCACAATAGCCAAGCTGTGGAAAGAGCCAAGATGCCTTCAACAGACAAAGGATGAATACCCAGTTTTTGCATCAACATGGGTGGGACTAGAGGAGATTATGCTAAGTGAAATAAGTCAAGCAGAAAGAGTCAATTATCATATGGTTTCACTTATTTGTGGAACATAAGGAATAGCATGGAGGACATTAGAAGGAAAGGAAAAATGAAGGGGAGGCATAAATCAGAAGGGGGAGATGAAACATGAGAGACTATGGACTCCAAGAAACAAACTGAGGGTTTTCGGGGGGCATGGAGGGATAGGTTGGCCCAGTGATGGGTATTAAGGAGGGCATGTATTGCATGGTTCACTGGGTGTTATATGCAAACAATGAATCTTGGAAGAGTACATCAAAAACAAATGACGTACATTTTTTCATGTGTCTGTTAACCATTTGTATGTCTTCTTTGGAGAAGTGTCTGTTCATGTCTTCTGCCCATTTTTTGACATGATTATTTGTTTTGTGTGTGTTGAGTTTGAGGAGTTCTTTATAGATCTTCGATATCAGCCCTTTGTCTGTAGTGTCAGTTGTGAATATCTTCTCCCATTCCATGTGTTGCCTCTTTGTTTTGTTAACTGTTTCCTTTTTTGTGCAGAAGCTTTTGATCTTGATGAAGTCCCAAAAGTCCCTCATTTTTGCTTTAGTTTCCTTTGCCTTTGGAGACATGTTTTGAAAGAAGCTGCTGTGACCGATGTCGAAGAGGTTACTGCCTATGTTCTCCTCTAGTATTTTGATAGATTCCTGACTCACATTGAGGTCTTTTATCCATTTTGAGTTTATCTTTCTGTATGGTGTAAGAGAATGGTCAAGTTTCATTCCTCTGTATATAGCTGTCCAATTTTCCCAGCACCATTTATTGCAGAGACTGTCTTTTTTCCACTGGATATTTTTTCCTGCTTTGTCGAAGATTAGTTGACCATAGAGTTGTGGGTCCATATCTGGGCTCTCTACTCTGTTCCACTGGTCTATGTGTCTGTTTTTATGCCAGTACCATGTTGTCTTGGTGATCGCAGCTTTGTAGTAAAGCTTGAAATCAGGCAACATGATGCCTCCAGTTTTGTTTTTCTTTTTCAACATTTCCTTAACAATTTGGGGTCTCTTCTGGTTCCATACAAATTTTAGGATTGCTTGTTCCAGCTCTTTAAAAAATGCCAGTGGAATTTTGATTGGTAGCCATCAGGGAGATTCAAATCCAAACCACATTGATACACCTCCTTACACCAGTTAGAAAGGCCAAAATTAGCAAGAGAGGAAACAACGTGTGTTGGAGAGGATGTGGAGAAAGGGGAACCCTCTTACACTGTTGGTGGGAATGCAAGTTGGTGCAGCCACTTTGGAGAACAGTGTGGAGGTTCCTTAAGAAATTAAAAATAGAGCTTCCCTATGACCCTGCAATTGCACTACTGGGTATTTACCCCAAAGATAGGGATGTAGTGAAAAGAAGGGCCATCTATATCCCAATGTTCATAGAAGCAATGGCCACAGTCGCCAAACTGTAGAAAGAGTCAAGATGCCCTTCAACAGATGAATGGATAAAGAAGATATGGTCCATATATACAATGTAGTATTATGCCTCCATCAGAAAGGATAAATACCCAACTTTTGTATCAACATGGACAGGACTGGAGGAGATTATGCTGAATGAAATAAGTCAAGCAGAGAGAGCCAATTATCATATGGTTTCACTTACTTGTGGAGTATAGGAATAACATGGAGGACACTGGGAGTTGGAGAGGAGAAGTGAGTTGGGAGAAATTGGAGGGGGAGATGATCCATGAAAGACTGTGGACTCTGAGAAACAAACTGAGGGTTTTGGAGGGGAGGAGGGTGAGGGGTTGGGTGAGCCTAGTGGTGGGTATTAAGGAGGGCACGTATTGCATGGAGCACTGGGACTGTGCGTAAACAATGAATCTTGGAACCTGAAAAAAAATCAAATTAAATTTAAAAAAAAAATGATGTACTGTATGGTGACTAAGATAACATAATTTTAAAATTTTAAAAATAAAAATAAAAAATAAAAATGGGCAGCCGACCTGAATAGACATTTTTTTCAAAGAAGACATACAGATGGCCAACAGATAGATGAAAAGATTCTCAACATCACTCACTAATCATCAGGGAAATGCAAATCAAAACCATGAGTTACAACCTTACACCTGTCAGAGTGGCTAAAATTAAAAACACAAGAAATAACAAGTATTGGCCAGGATGTGGAGAGAAAGGAACCCTCTTGCACTGCTGGTGGGAATGTAAGTTGGTACAGCTACTGTGAAAAGTAGCATGGAGGTTCCTCAAAAGATTAAAAATAGAAATACCATAGGATCCAATAATTCTACTACTGAAGAAAACAAAAACATTAATTCAAAAAGATATTTGTGCCCCTATGTTTATTTTTACAACAGGCAAGATATGGAAGCAACCTAAGTGTCCATCAATAGAAAAATGGATAAGACAGATGTGGTATGCATACATATATACATGTGTGTATGTATATATATACACAAATGTGTGTATGAGGGGGGTATCTATATCTATATCTATATCTATATATGTGTGTGTGTGTGTGTATATACATACACACACACACAGCCATAAAAAAAGGATGAGATTATGCCATTTGAGACAATATGGATGGACCTACAGCGTATTATACTAAGTGAAGTAAGTCAGACTAAGAAAGACAAATACCAAATTTTTTTTTTGTTCCAATTTTTAGTATATGTGCTGCCGAAGCGAGCACCCAAATTTTGGGGGGGGGAAGTGAACATTTTTTATTTTTTTTATTAACATATAATGTATTATTTCTTTCAGTAGTACAGGTCTGTGATTCATCAGTCTTACACAATTCACAGCTCTCACCAAAATAAACAAACAAACAAAAAGCAGAATCAGACCTATAAACACAGAGAACAAACTAATGGTTGCCAGAGGGAAGAGGTGCCGTGGGTCAGGCAAAATGGTTGAAGGAGAGAGGGGGAGATACAGGTTTCCAGTTATGGAATGAATATGTGACGGCAATAAAAGGCACAGCATAAGAAATACAGTCAATGATACTGTAATAGGATTGTAACAGGACAAATGGTAGCTATACTCGTACCAAACACAGCATAATGTATAAACTTGCCAAATCACTAATTTGTATGCTTGAACCAAGGTATCAACTACATCCAAATAAAAAGAAAAAGAATAAAAAATTTAAAAATATGCTCTTCAGCTTTTTTTGTTTTGGCAATGTGTTAGTCCAACCTATCTAGTTAGTAGTTACCAGAAGTGAAAGTCCTTGATAATTTTTAGTCCATGCCTGTTCTATTATTATTATTAGGTATTTCTAATTTACATATTTTATAATGCTGACTTCTTTAGTCCTCCTTTGGTTTACTTTACTCTTCTACCTTTTCCTCAAACCCCAATTTTTATCATTTGCTCTTTGTTCCCTAATTTTTATAAATAAATGAACGTTCTAATTACATATTACTATCAACAGAACCATATGGAAAGAATTTGAGGATTTTTTAGCTTATTTTTCTCCCTGATTACTGCCTTTATCTTTGCATTGTACATCAGTTAGGAAAGTAAAAGGTAACCTAAATAGCCATAGTTTAAACCATAAGAATGTTTAATGTTACTCAAGAACTCTGAGAGGGGGTATGAGATGTTGGGTTTGGTTCTGCATTTCCATGATAAGTCAAATTACTGGTTAAATGTGACTGTGATTTTTTTTTTCCCTTTCCCTCATAGTCTCATTATAGCTTCTGTAGCTTTTAGCATCAGTTTCTCAGACATCATGTCCAAATTGAGAGAAGAGCAAAGACTATTCCACCAAAAAGTTTCCTTTAGACTCACTGGCTAATTCTGTATCACAGGGCTACCCTTAGTTGCAAGGAAGACTGGAAAACTGAGCATCCAAGGTAAGTAGAACTTCCTGAATGATTTAGACAATATAAATCATCCCCTGGTGTTGGGTATCTAACTAAAATTAGAGTTGTTAGTAAGTGAAAGGTAAAATAACCGTGAAATAGGTAAGCAATAGTGTCCACCCATGTGGCAAGTTTCTTTCCTTCCTAATTTTGAATGTCTTTGATGTAAATGCCAGAATTCTCAATAATATCCTTACCCTGCTCTTTGCTAGAGATGAAGAACTTAGATATTTCATTGTGTGCATCTTTTTTTGGTAAATATATGAGAATATTTTTACCTATTTTCCCATTTGTGACTAGATTCCTCTTTATACAACTATTTTTATTCCCTCCTTCAGTTTGATAGATGCTATGAACTGTTAAGAAAGTTCCCTACTTCCTGGGATCGAGTCCCACATCGGGCTCTCCGCTCAGCGGAGAGCCTGCTTCCTCCTCTATCTCTCTCTCTGCCTGCCTCTCTGCCTACTTGTGATCTCTCTGTGAAATGAATAAAATCTTTAAAAAAAAAAAAGTTAACAACTTAATTACATAAAAATAAAAAAAAATAAAATAAACCTTTAAAAAGAAAGTTCCCTACTATCCCCAGTTTGCAAAGATCTTTATAAATGAATAAGTGCTGAATTTTATTGGATATATTTTTGCATCTGTGGAGATAGCATGGTATTTTTCCACTTAAAATTTCAATTAGTAGATTTTTTTTTAAGACACATTTATTCAGCATCATGATCAGACTATTACATTTAGCAATGAATAGCACGGGTGTTAAAAAAAAAAAATCTACATTAAAACCCTTTGTTGGAATGCTTTATACTTTCCACAGAATAGAACTTTATACTTTCCACAGAACAGAAATGAAAATAACCTGTTATACAGTTAGTCACAAATACAGTCCTCAAGTTTTTTGCCCATACACATGAGTATTGTCTAAAACATGTCTTTTTTGTAGCAGCTAGGCCCTGACACCACTGCTGCTGCTGGAACCACCATAGCCACCTTGGTTTCATGGTTTGGCAAAGTATTGGCCTCTACCACCACAGGGGCCAGAGCTTCTGCCTCCAAAATTTCCCCCTTTCATGCATCCAAAATTTGAGGATTGATTGTTGTAACTGCCAAAATCATTATGGCTTCCATCACCTCCAAAGCTGCTTCCACTACCACTGCCATAGCTGCCTCCACCTCCTCTGTTGTTATACCTGTGATAGCTACCACTCCCAGTGTAGCCACTGCCCTGGTTTCCATAACCCTGTCCACCACTTCCATAGCCTCTGCTTCCTCCAGAGTAACCAGGGCCGCCTCCTCCGTAACCACCATCATTACCAAATCCATTATAGCCTTCCCCACTGCCACCATATCCACCACCACCTTGAGTGCCAAGAGCCACCTAGACCACTGAAGTTCCCTCCATGACCAAAGTTGTGATTCCCACCAAAACCACCTCCATGACCACCACCAAAATTTCCAGAACAACTTCAACCTCTTTGGCTGGATGAAGCACTAGCCATCTCTTGCTTGGATAGGGCTTTCCTTATTTCACAGTTGTGGCCATTCGCAGTATGGTATTTTGAATGACAATCTTGTCTACAGAGTCATGGTCAAGTGTTACAAAAGCAAAGCCCCTCTTTTTGTCACTGCCTCAGTCAGTCATGATCTCAATCACTACGAAATAATGTCTGTTCAAAATAATGTCTTAGATGATATTCTTCAATGTCTTCTTTAATGCGACCAACAAAAATCTTTTTTTTAATTGTTTATTTATTTGACAGAGACCACAAGTAGTCAGAGAGGTAGGCTGAGACAGAGGGGAAAGCAGGCTTCCCGCTGAGCAGAGAACCCAATGCGGGACTCAATCCCAGGACCCTGAGATCATGACCTGAGCCAAAGGCAAAGGCTTTAATCCACTGAGCCACCCAGGCGCTCCAATAAAAATCTTTTTCAAAGTTAAGTGGGCACCAGATCTTTGAGAATCTTGAGAAAGCCCTCTTTGGTTCCCAAACTCTTCCATCCACCTTGTGTGGCCTTGCATTCATGGCTGCATCCACCTCCCCCACAGTGGCATATGTGAACAAACCCAAAGCCTCTGGACCGCTTGGTGTTTGGATCTCCCATTAACACACAGTCCGTAAGTGTTCCCCTTTGCTCAAAATGGCTTCTCAGATTCTCATCGGTTGTTTCAAAGTTCAAACCTCCAATAAAGAGCTCTGCAGCTATTCAGGCCCTTTGGGAGACTCTGACTTAGACATGATGGTGGTGGGAGGGGAGACTTTAACGATGGTTACTTGGTGGCATCCACAGGTAGAAAGCTCAAATAGTGGATTTAAGTAAAATATTTTTTAAAGTTTGAATCAGAAAACTATTGCATTTATGGTAAATCCAACCACTTTAAAACTAGAGGAATGGAGAAGAAATTATTCCTTCTAAATATATTCATATTCATATTCCAAGGTTCAAATAAATTAAGTAATTTGCCCAAACTTTGCAACTGGAGATTTAAAGGTAGTGAAGAACAGGATTAAGGTTTATTTAAATCTAAGAAACTCTTCATGTTGCCTGTTTCAAACACACACACCACTATACATGAAACATATAAGTGAAATATCATATACCTCTTTATCCATCTCTCTCCTTCTCTTCATCTATCTGTGCATCTACACACACACACACACACACACACACACACACACATTTGTAACTCATTTGCTCTAAGGAACTCATTTCCTTGGGGGGAAAAAAATGAAGGTGATACTTCATTCCTCCATTGAACTGACAAGAGAAATGCCTTATTTTGATTTTAGATAAATTGGAATGAGGGTCCTGTAACCCTGAAGCATAATGGCATTATGAAGTCAGGCAACTCCTGTTATTGTTGAGAAATAAAGCAGGAGTTCTAAGTTACAGGAAACAAAATTAAGATGATTCCTTTAATTAAGTTAATCAGATCCTACAGCTGGCATAGCCATTTTTACCTGAGATAGAAACAAGATGAGATGATCACCAACTCGAGGCACATTAAGAAGGTGTAAGACATGTGGAATTTGGCTGAGCAAATCTGATGGCTGAGAATAAAGCCTGTGGAATACTTTTTCTCTCCCTATCACTTTTCCTCTTTTATTCTTCTTTTAATTCAATCTAAAATTAGAGTCATTTAGGAAAAGCTAAGAGTTAAGAGAAAAAATACAAAATTACACCTTGAATTCCTTTTTTTTTTAAAGATTTTATTTATTTATTTGACAGACAGAGATCACAAGTAGGCAGAGAGGCAGGCAGAGAGAGGGGAGGAAGCAGGCTCCCTGCTGATTAGAGAGCCTGATGTGGGACTCAATCTCAGGACCCTGGGATCATGACCTGAGCCAAAGGCAGAGGCTTTAACCCACTGAGCCACCCAGGCGCCCCTTGACTTCCTTTTTAATATCTAAATTTTTCCTTTTTAGCATTGATTCCAAATATGCTTTTAAAATGGTATCTAAGTAACTACTGCAACAGATTTACATTTATTTGTAAATGAAATATGCAAAGCTCAAGGTTATAGATCTGTGGAGGCATGAGTAAATAAGCTAGCTGGTTCAGACCTAATGATTAAGACACCACTGCCTCCTTGTGACAAAATTCCAGAATGACAAGTTATGATTATTGGAAGTTTCTGCTTGTTTCTTTTCAAATCAGAGTTTTCACAGCAATGTTACAGAAGCCATGGCTTGGAGTAGAGACAGAATTGTTGAAGATCCCAGAGAAACATGAGAAGAATAGCAATTCTGAACAGAGACATAACCAGAAAAAGTTATCCAGGTTTTTCTTTCAGGTCTCCCAGGAATGGGGGCAGAGAGGTTGAAAAAGACTCTCGAGTAAATAAGAAAACCTAGAGTTGAGAGGTTCCAGGATAGCCTGCCCCAGAGCATGACCATACAGAAAAACTAACACACACTGAAATCAAGTCTATAGTACAGGCATTTCTCCTTCATGTATTATGTAAAATTATGAAATATATATTTATATGTAATTTATAAATAATTTTGTATATACAAGTAATGTATTTATAAACAAATTACTCATATATCTATATATAAATATATTTATAACTTGTAATTTATATATAAATAATATTTATAAATTTTATAAATTTATAAATTATATATATGTAGCTATATATAAGTAAACTAAATAATTATTTGACAATCATAGTAACTATTTCAGTGAGTTTTTTGCAACTCAGTTTAGTGAGTTTTGCAGTTAAAAATGGTAATAATAAAAATAATAACATGATTGAGTCTTTACCATGTGCCACAGGCTATTTTAAATATTTTACATCACCTTATTTCTTCTCAAAACATTTATAAATAATGTAAAGACCTTAGCTCATACTATGTCAGCACTTTGTACTCAATAAATGATATTCCAAGTCTGTAAACCTTTATATCTCAGTCAAGTAGGAGGAACACACTTATTTAATCAGTTCAGCCAATAAGGCTTGTTGTCCAGGTCCTGTAGGTTTATAAAGATGAGTAAGAGTCCCTTCCTTTAAGACACTTACACTGTGTGAAAGAAAGCTGTATTAACAGCTATAATGCAACATAGTAATTTATACTATAACAGTGTGACAAGACTGCTATGGGAGTTCTGAGAAGGAAAATAAACATTCTTTATCAAATGGTCAGGGAAATCTTCACAGGAAAGACACTATTGGCTTTGCTTTGTCTAGATTACCAAGTTTTAGGAACAGAAGAGAAAAAAATCTTCCAGGCAGAAGGAACAGTTTAGTAAGGGAGAGAGCTGTGAACATGTAATATTTGAGATTAAAAGGATGGACTCTAGAATTAAAACAGCTAAACTCAAATCCCAGCTCTGCTCTTCACCTGCCTTGTAACTCTGGGCAGTCTACTTCTCATTCACCTATTTCCTTGCTTAGAAAATGGATTTGACAATTGTGTACTATCAGAGCTTGGTTGTGAGAATTAAATGAGACATGCACATAACATGTAGCACATTATATGTTGGGTTATTAATATATTTGCCTCTAAATTGTCATTTGCTGAAAAAGAAAAAGGTAAACCACCTACTAATTGCTAATATTTTTTTCAAGCGGAATAAACCATGTTAAATACACAGATCAACCATAAGATGCATTCAAATTTCAGAAACACTAAAATATAAGAAATGTGCATCTTTGAATCAAGGAATATACATTATCGTAATTATGACTATCAGTCTGCAAAGAATCTTTAATGCTATCCTGAAAATTCAGATTTGAGTCTACTATTAAAATCTTTCCCTTCTTGGTGGTTTCTAGGTATTTTGTTTGTAGTTCTTAAATTGCACATTAAGGTTAATGTTAACCTTCTGTTTCATGTGGTCTCTAACATGTCCTCAGCAAATAGTGGACATTCCAAAGAGTATAGAATTAAATGGAATCTGACCAACCTGTGAGAGGTGAAAATCAAGGTCTCATTCTAGAACTCAAAGATGAATAAGCCATAAGATCAGTACAAAACAAATACCAAAAAAAATGCAGTTTTTGCCTGGACCTAATAACGTATAGATAGCTCACCTCCTCTCACTGCACGTTTGGTAAACCTACAAAAAAAAAAAAAAAAATCAAAACAAACAAAAAAACAAAACCCAACTACATCAGTGGTTACCAAACTTTGCAGTCCATCTGAATTGTGTTAAAACACATTGTTGCCAAGCCCACAAGAGCTTCTGATTCAGTAGGTCCAGGGGTGGAGCTCAAGAATTTGACTTGTTGGGGTGCCTGGGTGGCTCAGTGGGTTAAAGCCTCTGCCTTCGGCTCAGGTCATGATCCCAGGGTCCTGGGATCGAGCCCCACATCGGGCTCTCTACTCAGCGGGGAGCCTGCTTCCCTTCCTCTCTCTCCCTGCCTGCCTCTCTGCCTACTTGTGATCTCTGTCAAATAAATAAATAAAATATTTTTTAAAAAAAAGAATTTGACTTGTTAAGCTCTGCAGGCCAGTAATGATGCCTCTGGTCTGAGGACTACACTTTGAGAACTAGAGGAAATTGAGCCTCCAGAGCCTCAGGCAGGGACAATTATTCTGAAAGGCCCTTGGTTCATATGACTTCTCTCCAGTGGGTTGGGTAAGTCAGCCTCAATGCCCAGAAGCCTATGAGCCTCTCCAGTCAGCTGCCTTCTCTGGCTTTCGCTCTTCTTTTTGTTTGGCTTTCTCTACATCCACAATGACATTAAAATATTATCCTGGGGAGAAGCAACTGTGATCCCATTGAGCATTATTAGCCACAGGGCAAGAATGGGAAGTAAGATTCTGCCAGGTATCTCGGGGTCTTGTTACTGCAAACTACACTGGTCTCTTCAGGCTCCAGCAGCTTCTGCCTCCTCTGACAGATCATAGGAAACTTAGCTGAGGAAAATTTGTAGAAGAAGGTCCCCAGTGTCCAACCTCAAGAAAAACTGCTTGGGCAACAATCTTAGCCTCCCTCATTTAAAGACTTCTGAAGAAACTGGCCAGATGCCCACTTTGTCTTCAGCTTCTTCTCAGCAAAAGTATCAGAAATGCAAAAAGGAGAGGGGATACCCTTGAGGCTTTCCTAGTGAGCTCCAGCTTGATCTACCATAGCCAATTGCAAGCATAAATTGTCTTCAACCTCACTCATTGGAATTGTTGAGAAGCTAGCTGGATTTAGAAAATATTAGTTGACTGCTACAGGAAAGGGATTACACCAGTTAAAATCCTGAACTATAAACATTTAAAACACATAACTCAAATAATTTAACATCCATGGCATTTTATTATTGGGATGTTTGGACAGAATAGACTCCTCCTTTCCATAACTGTTCACACATCCTTCACACATCCTTTCTACTGCTTTGTTATTCTAACAGTGACTACTCTGTTGACCTCCTCCCGATTAACATTGCCAATTACTGCATAGTTCACCCAAACATTACTGCTTAACTACAAAAGGGCCATTCAAGGACTGGGACCATCTCCTCATCTCCTCCATCTATTTTGCTCTATTTCCATCCTAGTGCTCAAGACCTAGCAGGTGCTTAATAAACATTCACAAAATCAACTAAATAATGTTTATATCAACTTACTGATCTCTCTTTATTATTGTTTTATCTCTGATACATCCTTTCCACAAAGTACCTCATTGCTTTTTTTATAGTCTATATATATATTTTTAATCATTTTTTTATTTATTTTCAGCATAATAGTATTCATTGTTTTTGTACCACACCCAGTGCTCCATGCAGTCCGTGCCCTCTCTAATACCCACCACCTGGTTCCCCCAACCTCCCACCCCCCCACCTCTTCAAACCTTTCAGATTGTTTTTCAGAGTCCATAGTCTCTCATTGTTCACCTCCCCTTCCAATTTCCCCCAACTGCTTTCTCCTAACTCCCATGTAGTCTATATATATTTTTAAGATTTTTATTTATTTATTTGACAGACCGAGATCACAAGTAGGCAGAGAAGCAGGCAGAGAGAGAGGAGGAAGTAGGCTCCCTGCCGAGCAGAGAGCCCGATGGAGGGCTCAATCCCAGGACCCCGGGATCATGACCTGAGCTGAAGGCAGAGGCTTTAACCCACTGAGCCACCCAGGCACCCCCTCATTGCTTTTTTTTAGAAAACCCCTACCCTGGTGATACCTCTCTTCTCATTTTAGAAAGTAGACTGAAATGTTTCAGCATGGATGAACAGACTCATGTACTTTTTTCTTCACCAAAACATGTAAATCTTTTACTTAGGTTTTCAAACACAGATATTGAGCAGTTTAGTAGAACTTATCAAATCTTTTCTCTTATTTTTGCTGTTGTGCTTTTCAACAGCATGTCCAGGTATACTGACATTACTTCCTAGTCATCAATTCTTTTCTTAAACCCCACTTTTCCTGTAAGCTGGCTTCCATCTATCCTTCTCTTCAGGAACTGAACATTGTTTAGGCACCAAAATCTTATTCTTGACAAATCTGAACTGCCTCTTTCTTCTTTGATTTTTTTTTAATTTTCATTTATTTATTTTTTAATTTTATTTTTTTTTTAATTTCTTTTCAGTGTACCAGAATTTATTGTTTATGCACCACACCCAGTGCTCCATGCAATACGTGCCCTCCATAATACCCACCACCAGGCTCACCCAACCTCCCACCCCAAACCCCTCCAATCATCTTTGATTTCTGTAGTCCCTTGAATGTAATGAAACTGTACTTCTCTAGTTTCCTTATACTTCTTGTAATTTTTTTCTCTGCATAATAGATCCTGTTCTAAATGGAAAATGTCTCAAGCCAGGACTTTCAGAGCTTGTAGATGCTGAGGTAATTAGCATTGCTATTCACTGATACTCCAGTTCTCTGTCTGACCCGATGATGGGAGAGAACTGTTCTAAGCTACCTCAAAGCTAAGAGTGCCTATATGTCTTATCTGGGCCAATGAAGTATGAGTGGAAGTTATGTGTCAGTTTAAGGAAAGTGTTTTTTAAAACGGGCATGATTCATCATGTTTTTGTATTCCTATGTTAGAAATTGCTGAAGCATGAAGAAGAAACTCCCTTAGCCTGATGACCCAAGTGAAGATGATATAGAGCATAGCCCTTCTCATAAGCTCCCCCACACCAAGAAAGGACATGTAATGTGAACAAAAAACAAACCTTTCCATTTTAAGCTGCTGAGATTTGGGACATTATGCTGGGAATCCCAAGAGTACCCTCAGGCTTGATGACTTACCAGAAAGACTCACAGGACTTGGAAGCTGTCCTAATTATGGTTACAGTTTATTACAGGGTTAGGATAAAAATCAAAATCAGCAAAGGGAAAAACATGATGTGGCAAAATCCAGGAGAAACAAAGCACAAGCTTCCAGCTGTTGCCTCCCAGTGGCGCTGCCTGAGGGCACAAGGTATACAAGGATTCCAAAATGAAAACACTAACTTAGTGCTACATGTATCCACATGTTTATTGCAGCATTATTTATAATAGCCAAGATATGGGAGCAACCTAAGTGTCCATCAATAGAAGAATGGATAAAGAAGAGGTGGTGTATATATAAACAATGGAATATTACTCAGCAATAAAAAGAATGAAATCTTGCCATTAATAACAACATGGATGCATCCAGACAGAATTATGCTAAGTGAAATAAGTCAGACAAGGACAAACACCATATGATTTCACTCACATGTGAAATTCAAGAACTAAAACAAATGAACAAATAAAAGAGAGGCAAAAAAAATCTCTTAATCATAGAGAACAAACTAGTGGTTGCCTGAGGGGAAGTGGCAGGGGAAAGGGTGAAATAGGTGAAGAAGTTTAAGAGTACACTTACCTTGATGAGCACTGAGTAATGTATAGAATTGCTGAATCACTATATTGTACACCTGAAAATAATATAACACTGTATATAAGTATACTGGAATTTTAAAAAGTTTTTTTTAAGAAACTGAAAGGCAGGGGTGCCTGGATGGCTCAGTGGGTTAAAGTCTCTGCCTTTGGCTCGGGTCATGATCCCAGGGTTCTGGGATCGAGCCCCGCATCAGACTCTCTGCTCAGCAGGAATCCTGCTTCCCCCTCTCTCTCTGCCTGCTTCTCTGCCTACTTGTGATCTCTGTCTGTCAAATAAATAAATAAAATCTTTAAAAAAAAAAAAGAAACTGAAAGCCAAATTTTTCAGACCTTGTTTTGAAATTCAAAGTTAAAGGTGGATTCCTCTAAGCCCAATCCTACTGTCTCTCAGAAGCACTGGCTGTTTAATGCAATGAGTGGAAGGCAATGAAGCAGCAAAAAAATCTTACAAAACTCAAATTTCATAATATTATCTCATTATTTTATCATCATTTGGACTGAATGGAGCCTGGGCTGAGGGTGGGAGGGGAGAGCCCACTGTCTCAGATCTATGATGTCACAGCTGAAGTCACAGAGAGTTGATAAGAGCAAGGTAGATGAGAGCAGATGAGATGGGGTTGTTATGAGATGGGGCTCAAAGAGGAGAAATTCTAGGGGGAAAAGAGTGGGGTGAATTACAACTTGGGAAGCCCAGCTGGGTAACTTTCTGGGCATAACTGGCCTAGTTCTGACTTGGGTTTGGAGCTGGGGAAGGATGGGAGGGCGAAGCTGGGAGGCAAATTTTCAGAGGAAGGTTTAACTCTTGTCTAGGTCACTGCTTTAGCCTCTCAGCCCCATGTCTTTTTGACACTATCAACTATGAGGTTTCCCTCAAAGGACTTGAAGGCTGGAGCTGATAGACTTCTAGCCTATAGTGCTACCCTTAGTTGACCATGAAGATTCTGACTGTGAGGTAGCCCCAATCTCAGCCAGCTATTATTTTTTTTCAGCTATTATTTTTTTACTCACGTTGTTTCTCTTTCTTCACCTACTTTCTCATTGGAATTTCTGTTTTTATGAAAAAAAGGATAGAGACTTACATGGGGCTATACTTCTATACTTCCTACTCTCACCCTTATCTTTCTCTACACACACACACACACACACACACATTGACCCATTCAAAACACAGATGCTTAAGGAACTATGGAGACCTCTGTCCTGGTATTCTCTAGTAAGTAAACACTTCTCTTCTCACTATAAACCTGTCCTCTTCCCCCTATCATTTGTACCTTCCCAGGGCCTAGAGCTATTTCCATCTTCAGCTCCAGAGTTTCTGGTTTCTGTTCAAGGACAAATGGCACAGCATATCTTCCAAGATCAAGAACAAAGGACCTCTAGGCAGCAGAATAGGTAAATGGAGCTAATGATGAACTTCAAAAGTCTTTATATATGCTGTATGGGACACAAACTAGGGTCACCTCTCTTCCATCCCCCTTCTGGCTGTACCTATTTCCTGATAGAGTAGGGTGGGGACTTTTGTGTGTCCTCTCTCTTCCCCACCTCCTCAATGGAAGGAATATTAGATCTTTGTTATTTCACTTTAGAGGGTGGGCATCAATCTGAAATACCTCTAGGAGTTAGTTGGGTATACAACCTACAGATATTTCTTTATCCCAGGATAAACTTTTGCTAGAAGTCCTTACCTCCTCTGTAGTGTAAATCAAGGCCAGCCATCCAAAACTATGCTTCCCTTGGACTAGGGTGGAGAGGAGGGCTAGAATCTACCCCCATGAAACTGAGTATGAGAGCCAGGCAATGTTATCCATAAAGTTGGAAGGAAGGAGGCTTGCAGTGAGCTTATGGCTCAAGAAAGCTTCAGAAAGGAATTAGGACTTGGCTTGAGCTTTTGAAGTATGCAGATGTTTTGAGATAAGAGTTTGTAGGAGTTCAGGAAGAGAAAGTGTCTTCAAGGTTTCTAAGCTGCCTGTCTTTGATTAAATTGCTCAGAATAGTTAAATAGACCTCAAGTCTTGAGAGCCAGTGAGAAACTGAGCAGCCTGAAACCTGCAGGAAGATGGAAACCTGTTCTAAGAGTATGAAGTCTTTTGCAGACAGATGCAGGACTATAAGGGGAAAATAATGAGTAGATATTGGAGTCTATAAGAAATATATGAAGAAAGCACATAAACAACAGAGACCTGATTTGTCTGCTGACAAATAGATGTTTTGTCAGTGGCCGTGAGCAAGACACTGAAAAATAGTGATAACTATTATATAATAGTTATTATATTAATATTAACATAATATTATAATTATATAATTATGTGATTACAATGTTTATATTTATTAATATATTATTAGTAATAATATATAATACATAGCAGTACAGTAAAAGTATAATATATAATATATAATTAGTAATAGTAATTAAGTAATATTTAAAATGAACTTTACAGTTACAAAGGCTTTCATACAATCCAATCCCAAACTACCCTCAAATATACAGTACAGTATTGTTATCTATAGGAAGTATGCTATACATTAGTGATCTCCAGAATTTACTCATCTTGCATTATGAAACTTTGTACCCCTTAACCAACATTTCTTCATTTCCCTCTCACCCAGGCCCCAGAAAACAACCATCTACCCTCTATTTCTATGAGTTTAACAATTTCAGATTCCACATATAATACAGATTACATAAAACTTGCCTTTCTCAGTCTGGCTTATTTCCCTTAGCATAATGTCCTCCAGGTCCACCAGTGTTGTCATAAATGACAGAATTTCCTTGTTTTTCAAGGCAAAATAATATTTGATTGTATGTATACGCTACATTTTTTAATCACTCATCTATCATAAACAATACGTTGTTTCCATATCTTAGCTACTATAAATAATGCTGCAATGAACATAGGAGTATAGGTATCCATTAAAGAACAATAATTTCAGTTCTCATGTATATATACCCAATAGTGGAACTGCTGGCTCACATGGTAATTCCATTTAAAAATTTTTAATACTGTTAACCATAATGTCTGTACCAATTTACATTCCCACCAACAGTATACCAAGGTTCCCCTTTGTCTATCTCTTCACCAACACTTGATATCTTTTTTCAAAATTGAGGTATAATCAACATAACATTATATTGATTTCATGTGTACAAAAAAATGATTTGATATTTTATATACTATGAAACAACTGCCACAATATGTCTAATTAATATGTCACTATACAGAGTTATGTTTTTCCTTGTGATGAGAAATTTTAAGATCTACTCTCTCAGTAACTTTCAAATATGCAGTACATTATTACTAACCATAGTCACTATGCTGTACATTATATCCCCACAACTTATTTTATAACTGGAACTTTGTAACTTTTGGCCCCTTAACCCATTTCACCCACCATCTTCCCCCCACTCTGGCAGTCACCAATCTGTTCTCAATTTCTATGAATTCAGTTTTGGGGGTTTTTTTGTGGGTGGGAGAGATTTCACAGATTAATGAGATCATATGGTTTGTCTTTTTTTAATTAAGTTCAATTAGGCAACATATAGTACATTATTAGTTTCTGATGTACTATTCAACGATTCATTAGTTGGTATCTGTCTTTTTCTGACTTATTTCATGTATCATAATGCCCTCAAGTTCTATCCATGTCACAAATGCCATATTTCCTTCTTTTTTGACTGAATAATATTCCATTGTATAGAGTTATATAGTTTATAGATATCTATATCAATACAGATCACATTTTCATTACCCATTCATCCATTGATGGACACTTAGGTTGTTTCCATATCTTGACTACTGTAAATAATGCTACAATGAACATGGAAGTGCATGTATCTTTTCAAGTTAGTGTTTTCATTTTCTTTGGATAAATATTAAGAAGTAGAATTGCTAGCTCATATGGCGGCTCTATTTAATTTTTTGAGGTACCTCCATAATGTTTTCCATTGTGGCTATACTGATTTACATTCCCCTCAACAAGTGTTGATCTAAGTGATCAACAAGTTCCCATCTCAAGTGTTCCCTTTTCTCTACAACTTTACGAACACTTGTTATTTGTCTTTTTGATAATAATTCTAACATGTATGACCATTCTCATTATGGTTTTGATTTGCATTTCCCTGATGATTAATGAAGTTGAGCACTTTTCATGTGCCTGTTGTCTATTTGTATGTCTTCTTTGAAACAATGTCTATTCAGGTCCTTTGCCCATTTTTCAAATGGGTTATTTGCTTTTTTGATATTGAGTTATATGAGTTCCTTACATATTTTGGATATTAGCCCCTTACCAAATGTATGGTTTGCAAGTATTTTCTCTCATTTCAGAGGTTGCCTTTTCGTTTTCTTGATTTTTTTTGTTGTTGTTGTTGTGCAGAAAGTTATTTGTTTGATATAGTCCCACTTTTTTATTTTTATTTTTGTTGCCTGGACTTATGGTGCCATATCCAAAAAAACATCGCTAAAAATAATGTCAAGGAGCTTTTCCCTTTGTTTTCTTCTAGGAGCTTTACAATTTGAGGTCTTTAAGTCTTTAATCAATGCTGGTTTGATTTTTATGCATGTTATAAAAGTTCAATTTCATTCTTTTGCATTTGGATATCCTGTTTCCTCAACACAGATTTTTTGAAAAAAAAAAAATCTTTTTTCCATTTTGTATCCTTAGTTCCTTAGTATCCCTAGTCAAAGATTAGTTTACTGTATATATGTGTATTAATTTCTGGTCTCTCCACTATATTACACTGGTTTATGTTTCTGTTTACATGACAATACCATAATGTTTGATAACTATACCTTTGTAATATAGCTTGAAATCAGCAATTATGATGCCCAACACCAAGAGTCACATGCTCTACCAACTGAGCCAGCCAGATGCCTCGATATACACATCTTTTTGTAACGTGTATCCATTAAAAAATTATTGTAGCTACAGTTACTTTTAGTACTATTGGGTTTTAACTTTTATACTGGCATTAAAAATGATTGAAGCACCACCATTACAGTACTGAAATAGTCTGAATTAGACTATATACTTACCTTTTCCCAGGAGAGTTACACTTCTATATTTTCATTCTGCTAATTCACATCCTTTCATTTCAACTTGATGAAATCCCTTTAGCATGTATTGTACACCAAGTCTAGTGGTGATGAACTTGCTTGGCTTTTATCTGTCTGGGAAAGTCTACCTTTCATTCATTTCTGAAGGATAGTTTTGCCAGGTAAAATATTCTTGGTTAGCAGATTTTTTCTTTTAATACTTTGGCTAGTTCATCCTACTCCCTCCTGGCATGCAAGGTGTCTGCTGAGAAGGCAGCTTATTGTCTTTTGGAAGTAGCCTTGTATGTAGCATTTCATTTTTCCTTGCTGCTTTCCATATTCTTTTTGCCTTTGCCTTTAGACAATTTGAATATAATGTCTCAGTGAAGACCTCTCAATTTCAGCCTCTTTGAAATTTTTGAGCACCATGAATCAGGATGTTTATTTCCTTTCCTGGATTTAGGGATTTTTCTGGCATTATTTTATTAAATAAGTTCTCTGTCCTTTTCTCTTTCCTTGTTTCTTAGGTTCTCAAAATGTCTCTATTGTGTCATTTGATGGTGTCCCATAAGTTACTTCTTCACTCTTTTGAATTGGTTTTCTTCACTCTTTTGAGATGTTTTTTTCTTTTTGTTCCTCTGTTTGAATTTGAATTTCAAATTATCTGTCTCCAAGCTCAATGATTCTCTCTTATGCTTGAGTCTGCTGTTGAAGCTCTTTATTGAATTCTTTAGTGAAGTCACTGTATTCTTCAGCTCCAGAAATTGCTGGGTTCTTTTTTTATGCTTATCCTCTCTTTCTTAAACTTTTCTTTTTGTTTATGTATTGCTTTCCTGATTTCCACTAGTTGTCTGTGCCCTCTTGTAGTTCACTGAGCTTCCTTAATATGATTATTTTGAATCATTTTCCAGGCAATTCCTAGATTTCCATTTCTTTGGGGCCCACCACTGGAGCTTTATTTCTTTGATTCTTCATGTTCCCTGAATTCTTCCATCGTTATCTTTGCATTCAAAGAAGAGGTCCCCACTGTTAATCTTTACTGACTAGCTTGAGAGTGAAAGACCTTCTCCAGTCAGCCCAGCTAAAAATGTGGGGGGTTTCTCAGGCCTTTTTTATGGATGTACTCACCCCTATGTTCTTGTTCCCTCTTTAGGAGCATTTAGGATTTTGTGTCTTCTCTTGATCCCATAAAGTCAGTCTGGGTACTGAGAGCCTCCTGTTTATTTTCTCCAAGATGGTGCCCTGGAACATTTAAAATTATATGCCTTTTCTCATTCTTACATAATTGAGCTAGCTGCTGATATCTACACACTGTGCAGATGCTTGCACCTGCCATCTGCAGAAGCTTGTATGCATCACTTCAGGATATATACAGAGTGTTAGGGGCATTTGTCACCCAGTTGAGGGGTTAGGGGTACGTGCAGGTAAGGAGTCCCATAGCGTTCATGGATGGGTCTCTTGGTAGAGTCCACAAACCACCTAGTAGGATCTGTAGCTGGTTTTTGAGATCCACATGGTGGCTTCTGTGAGTGCCCACTCCCTTTCTTTTTCCCCATATCCCCCCAAAATATTTAGCTATGCTGATCATCTCAGTGACCTGGATGGGTTGAAACAGAAGTTGGCTTCTTGGGCAATGTCTCACAAGGCTGGGGAAACAGGGTGCTCATTCCACTTTCACTTTCCCCCTGGGAGAAATCACAGGCTGAGATGATCTCTCCTGGCACTGAGTTACACTGCCTTTGGGGAGGGGTGACATAAGTAAAGTGAAACTGTTTTTCTTACCCTCTTCAAGGCATCTATTTATGGACATTTTGCTCCAGTGAGGTGCTGGAATCTTTTCACTGGACTCCTGGTTTGCCACAGAGGTATTCCCATCCATGATGGTTATCAAAATTAATGTTTGTGTGGAGGGTATGAGGACTTGGAATCTCCTTTTCTGCCGTCTTGCTGACATCACCTACCCAGTGCCTGATCAGACTTATGTCATTCTTTCCTTCCAGAAAATCCGCTGATGACACAATGAGACCAAAGGTGGGTAAGAATTCCAAATAGACAGTTTGCTTTGGAGCTCCTGGTTTCTGAGGAAAATGGAGAAGGGACTGCACTCAGGAGGCAGAAAGCTGCCTAGTAAGGACCATATCTTGGAGGACTTGGGCACTGTAGTTCAGGGATCTGAACTACAACTGGTGGATCACAGTCTACCAATACTAGGTAATATTTTCAATGCTACTACTATACTAGATAACTCCAGGGGAAGGCAGCCTATGTGGGTATTCATAAGGGTAAAATATGCATCTCTGTCACCCACCAGCTAGGTCAAGAGATGACAAGGGATACAGCCTAAAAAGGACTCAATAGGGCTAAAGGAGACTTTGGACTGTCTGAAAAATAGGGTGACTTGAAGTGTCCATCTCCATTCAAAAAAATATCCTATATTCCATCAGTTTCATGATGTATCTATTCAAATTCTGGGAGAGTTAGAGTAATGTTCCCAAAATGTGTCTCTTATTTCAACAGGAAATACAGCTAATAATCACTGAAGCCCTGTGGGACCAAGTGAGTATGAAGGGGTCATCTTTGACAGCATGGTGAGAAGTGGGAAAAGGGAGAGAGGACTTAAGAAAGGAGCAAACTTCTTCCTTTCCCTTTGAGTAATTGCTGATTGATAGTGAAGGATTCCTGTGCTCTCTCCTGTCTTGCTCTATTACTCACCCAGTCCCAAATCCTCAGAAACTCATCTTTGTGCACCTTGGCACTTTCTAGATATTCACCTGTCCATTTAGATAATCCCTCTCAAATATGTTTTCTCTGCCAGCCTTTTAATAAGAACTATAAATCATGGAACACTACATCAAAAACTAATGATGAGCTGTATGGTGACTAACATAACACAATATAAATAAATAAATAATAAAAAGAATAAATCTCATCCACTAACAAAAAATCCATACCCACTTGAGAAATACATATATTTTAAGTCTTGGATGAGAAGAAGACAAAGTTATAATTTTGTTATGAAAATTAAAGATCTTAATTCCATTTCTGATCCAAAAGAAAGTTATTTTACCTTTAGAGCTACTCAAATTGTGTAACAAATACTTCACTGTGGCCCTTAAATCCTATTTCATAAAAATAATTTTCTGAAACATTTGGCCCCTCCAAGAATGAATTTGCTTAAAAATAAACCTCTCAAAAAATAAATGACTCAACCTGAAGAGTAGAGGTGTTTAGTTTTATCTATTTAAATGCAAAATTAAGTCCATTAAAAATGATTAATTTTCATATAATTACTAGTGAGTTTCATAGAGTAACATGTTAAGTGTTCCCAATGCTCCTAAAGGTCTTATCTGGAAGGTGATTGGGATTTTTGTCATTAGCACAGACGAGGATAGTTTTCTCCCTCCCATTGGCTATGGCCAGCAGGTCTATATCAAGACACTAAAAGACATCAAAATTGGACTGTCACATTCAGATATAATTTCAACATAACTTCAATATTTTGGACAGCATTCTGCTTTGAATTATTTATAATAGGAAATTGTTTTATTACTAAGGCATTTCTCTGTTGTGAATTTCTTTAAAGTATTTTAACAAAGATTCTGGAGGAGTACAAATACCAGATTCACTCCATGGGATCAGAGGTTGCTAATAAAAAATTTTTAATGCTTTGAAATGTCCTAGACATTCCCAAATTTATTGACAGTAGTTTAACTGAGAATAATGACTAACAAGTAGAAAACTATGCCTGGAGCTTTCCTATTCTTCAAATTTATTAGATTTGAGAGACTCAAACCAGTTTTTCATTGAAGACTTCTAAAGTGTTGAGAAGCAAAAGAATATGATTCTGTACTTTGGATGTAAAGAATAATTGTCATTTTTGTGGTTAGAAAAAAATAACTGAATCTCACTTCAGTGACATGAGATTAAATCATTTAAATTTATTTAATTAAAGATATCCAGTCAAAAACAGCCTTCTTCATTAAATCAAATGTTTGATAATAAATTAAATTGTTGAGTCCAATTAAGAGTGTGTTTTGGAATCTGACAACTATGAGTTGAAAATTTAAAAAAAGGTCCCTTAGGTCACCAATGTAAATTTGTTGCCTTTGGTTTTCTAACTAAAGCAATGCGATGAGCAGTAAGTCTCAGAATCTACATTATTCAGCCTGGATTTTGAAATTGCTTTACAACAGATTTAAATTTAATGAATTTGAGAGTAGCTTCTTTTCATTATATAAAAACTGATGTCCTTTCCATTTTCACAAAATGTCCTTGGTTTCCCAGCTATACAAAAATAATGAGGTGGCAAATTCTCAAACATGAAAATGCCAGACTTCACTTTACATTTGAATGCTATGTCAGTGGAGAAGCTAACTATGCCAATAGATAGCCAGAGCAAGCTGCTGTGAATGTTCATAGACTACAGACATTATTTGGAGTTTCTGATGACTTCCCAAAAATATCAACTACTTCAACTTCCCAATCTTAACAATTCAGTTTCATGTACACTTAAACTCTTAGATAGGGGGTTGATCCCTCTGAACCCATAATATAAGTTTCCCTACGGGGCCAAGCAAGAAAAGACTATTAAATTAACGACTCTGGATTTTCTGTTAAAACAAGTAAAAGTCTCCACAGCCTCTCCTGCAAGCTCCCACTGAACAATATTATATGAAATGAGTAATGTGATCAACTTCTTTATTCACTGTGATTTTTCAATTACTCTTCCTATAAGTTTTACAGAAGAAAGTAATCTTCTTAATTAAAATGGGTAGGATAAGAAATTCCTTAGAGGGAAGAAGGAAAAGATGGCAGAGGAGTAGGGGATCCTATTTCAACCAGTCCCCTGAATTAAGCTGTATATCTACCAGACCATTCTAAACACCCATGAATCAGCCTGAGATGTAAGAAGATATATCTGGATCTCTACAAAGGGAGTATCTCCAGCAGTTGGTCTCAAGGTATGAAGCAGGGAGCCATGATTCTGCGGGCAGATATCAGAAGATAAATGGAAGGGGGAGGGAGCCTCCATGATCTTGCTCTGGGAAGGCAAAGGCTTCCCGAGCTGGGGACCATGCACAGACTTGCAGACCAGTAGCAGCAGGGAAAGGACTTTAGGGCAGCCCCCCAGACTGAAACCTGGAGCTATGGGGGTTGTGAGCAAAAGGAGGGAGGGTCAGCTTGTGGTTTTAGAAGCACAAAGGGCAGAGATATGCCCAGCCCCAGAAGCAAGGGCTGGGAGTGCTTCTGTGGGGTGTACAACCTAGGACACTGCAGTTTTTGGCAGCACAGTCAGAAATGGAGACAGTGTGGCCTGGAGAGCTCAGTGAAGAGCAGAAGGCAATCTCTCTATTCTGAGATAGAGGTTTGGATATGGTCACTTCTGCTTTGACTCTCGGAAGAGACATGGAAAGCCACCAGGGAAAGCCACCAGAGAACAAAAGCCCAAAAAACCTGGTTTTCACTGAGACCATCCCCCCCACAGGGGGCAGGGCAACCCTGCCCAAACAGAGTTGCCTGAATAACAGCACAACAGGCCGCTCCCCTAGAAGACAGGCTGGAAGAACAAGAGGCTGACAACCTTAACGTCCCTATAAAACAGGTATATCTTCCTTGGGTTGTGGTCAATAATTTGGACGCTGTATATTCCTTCAACTACCCCTCAACAGAATGACTAACAGGAGGAACCCCTAACAAGGGAAAGTATCAGAGAATATGGCCTCTGCCACAGAACTAATGGGTATGGATATAACCAAGATATCAGAAATAGACTTCAGAGTAACAATTATCAAGGCAGTATCTAGGCTTGAGAAGAGTATTATTGACAATATAGAATCTCAAAAGAAACGAGATCTAATCAGGCTGAACTTAAAAATGCTATGAACAAAATGCAGTCTAAACTGGATACTCTGACTGCCAGGGTAAATGAAGCAGAAGAACAAATTAGTGAGCCAGAGGATAAGATGATGGAAAAGAAGGAAACCAAGGCAGCATGGGAAAAACAAATTAAAACCAAGGAATCAAACTGAGAGAGATTAGTCACTCAAAGAATCATTCCAATATCAGAATTATTGGGATCCCTGAGGGGCTGGAGAGAGAGAGAGGTCTAGAAGATATATTTGAGCAAATCTGTAGTTGAGAACTTCCCTAATCTGGAGAATGAAATAAGCATTCGTGTCCAAGAGGCAGAGACAAGCCCTCCCAAGATCAATGAGAACAGACTGATGCCATGACATATAATAGTACAGTTTGCAAATCTTAGATCCAAGGAAACAATCTTGAAAGCAGTGAAGTGTAAGAGATTTCTTACACACAGAAGGAGGAACATCAGAATAGCATCAAACCTGTGCACAGAGACATAACAAGCCAGAAAGGGCTGGAAAGACATAGTCAGGGTACTAAATGAGAAGAACATGCAGCCAAGGATACTTTATCCAGCAAGGCTGTCATTCAGAATGGATGGAGAGAAAAGAGCTGCAAAAACCAGCATAAACTGAAAGACCATGCGACCACCAAGCTGGCCCTGAAAGAAATATTAAGGGGGGGTTCTATAAAAGGAGAAAGACTCCAAGAGTGATATAGATCAGAAATTTAAACAGACTATAGAAACAAGGACTTTATAGGCAACATGATGACAATAAAATCTTATCTTTAAATAATGACTCTCAACATGAATGGCCTAAATGCTCCCATAAAGTAGCACAGGGTTGCAGGCTGGATAAAAAGACAGGACCCATCCATATGCTGTCTACAAGAGATTCACTTTGAACCTAAAGATACATCCAGGCTTAAAGTGAAGGGATGGAGAACCACTTTTCATGTGAATACACTGCAAATGAAAGCTGAGGTATCAATTATCATATCAAACAAATTAAATTTTAAGCTAAAGACCATAGTTAGAGATACATAATGATACTATATTATTTTTAAAGGGTCTATCCAATAAGAGGATCAAACAACTATAAATATCTATGCCCCCAACACGGGAGCAGCCAACTACATAAGCCAACTGTTAACCAAAATAGACATACTGATAACACATTAATAGTAGGAGACCTCAACACTCCACTCTCAGCAATAGACAGATCATCCAAGCAGAAAATCAACAATGAAACAGGAGCTTTGAATGGCACACTGGACCATATGTACCTCATAGATATATACAAAACATTCCATCCTAAAACAACAGAATACTCATTCCTCTTAAGCGCACATGGAGCTTTCTACAGAAAAGACCACATACTGGGTCACAAATCATGTCTCAACTGACACCAAAAGACTGAGATTATTCCCTGAATATTCTCAGATCATAATGCTTTGAAACTGGAACTCAATCACAAGAAAATATTTGGAAGAAATTCAAACACTTGGAAACTAAAGACCATCCTGCTCAAGAAAGTTTGGGTCAACCAGGAAATGAAAGAAGAACTTAATTCATGGAAACCAATGAGAACAAAAACATGCTGGTCCAAAACCTATGGGGAATGTAGCCATCCAAGCCTCACTCAAATAAATACAAAAATCCTGAATACACAAATTAACTTTACACCTTAAATAATTGGAGAAAGAACAACAAATAAAGCCTAAGCCATGCATAAGAAGAGAAATAATTAAGATTAGAACAGAGATCAATGAATTAGAAACCAGAAATAGAGTAGAACACATCAATGAAACTAGAAGCTAGTTCTTTGAAAGAATTAATAAAATCAATAAACCAATGGCCAGACTTATCCAAAAGAAAAGAGAAAGGACCCAAATTAATAAAATTATGAATGAAAGGAGAGAGATCATGACTAACACCAAGGACATAGAAACAATCATTATAAATTATTATCAACAACTATATGTCAATAAATTAAGCAACCTGGAAGAAATGAATGCCTTCCTAGAAAACTATAAACTACCAAGACTGAAACAGGAAGAAACTGACCACCTAAATAGACTAATAACCAGTAACAAGATTGAAGCAGTGATCAAAAACCTCCTAAAAAACAAGAGTCTACAATCTGATGGAGTCCCTGGGGAATTCTACCAGACATTCAAAGAAGAAATACTACCTATTCTCCTGAAGCTGTTTCAAAAAACTGAAACAAAAGGAAAACTTCCAGACTCTATGAGACCAGAATTACCTTGATCCTAAAACCAGGCAAAGACCCCATCAAAAAGAATTTCAGACCAATACCCCTGATTAATATAGATGCCAGAATTCTCAACAAGATCCTAGCTAATAGGATCCAGCAGTACATTAAAAATATTATTCTCACAACTAGGTGGGATTTATCCCTGGGATGCAAGGGGGGGTTCAACATTCGCAAATCAATCAGTGTGATAAAACACATTAATAAGAGAAGAGACAAGAACAGTATGGTCCTCTGAATTGATGCAGAGAAAGCATTTGACAAAATACAGCATCCTTTCCCAATTAAAACTCTTCAGAGTGTAGGGATAGAGGGAACATTCTTCAACTTCATAAAAACCATCTATGAAAAGCCGACAGTGAATATCATTCTCAATGGGAAAAAGCTGAGAGCCTTTCCCTTAAGATCAGCAACATGACAAGGATGCCCAACCTCACCACTACTGTTCAATATAGCACTAGAAGTCCTAGCAACAGCAATCAGACAACAAAAAGAAATAAAAGGTATTCAAATTGGCAAAGAAGTCAAACTCTCTCTCTTTGCAGATGACATGATACTTTTTGTGGAAAACCCAAAAGACTTCACCCCCAAATTACTAGAACTCATACAGCAATTCAGTAATGTGGCAGGATACAAAATCAATGCACAGAAATCAGCTGCTTTCCTATACACTAAAAATGGGACTATAGAAGGAGAAATTAGGGAATTGATTCCATTTACGATAGCACCAAAAACTCTAAGACACTTTGGAATAAATCTAACAAAAGAGGCAAAGGATATACTCTAGAAACTACAGAACACTTATGAAAGAAATTGAAGAAGACACAAAAAGATGGAAAAGCATTCTATGCTCAAGGATTGGAAGAATAAACATTGTTAAAATGCCCATGCTGCCTAGAGCAATCTAGACCAAAATACCATTGACGTTTTTCAAAGTGCTGGAACAAACAATTTTAAAATTTGTATGACCCCTGAATTGCCAAGGAAATGATGAAAAAGAAAAAGCTGGGCGCATCGTGTTGCCTGATTTCAAGCTGTATTATAAAGCTGTAATCATCAAGACATATGGTACTGGCACAAAACAGACACATAGATCAGTGGAACAGAAAAGAGAGCCCAAATATGAACCCTCAACTCTATGGTCAACTAACCTATAACAAGGCAGGAAAAAATATCCAATAGAAAAAAGATAGTCTCTTCAATGAAGGATGCTGGGAAAACTGGACAGCTGTATACAGAATAATGAAACTTGACCATTCTCTTACACCATACACAAAGATAAACTCTAAATGGATGAAAGACTTAATTGTGAGACAGGAATCCATCAAAATCCTAGAGAAGAATAGGCAGTAACCTCTTCAACATCAGCCACAGCAACTTCTTTCAAGACACATCTCCAAAGACAAGGAAAACAAAAGTGAAAATGAACTTTTGGGACTTCATCAAGATCAAAAGCTTCTTCACAGCAAAGGAAACAGGCAACAAAACAAAGAGGCAACCCATGGGATGGGAGAAGATATTTGCAGATGGCACTACAGATAAAGATCTGGTATCCAAGATCTCTGAAGAACTTCTCAAACTCAACACCTAAAAAACAATCAAGTGAAAAAATGGGCAGAAGACATGAACAGACACTTCTCCAAAGAACACATACAAGGGGCACCTGGGTGGCTCAGTGGTTAAGCCTCTGCCTTCGGCTCAGGTCATGATCTCAGGGTCTTGGGATCAAGCCCTGCATCGGGCTCTCTGCTCAGCAGGGAGCCTGCTTCCCCCTCTCTCTCTCTGCCTGCCTCTCTGGCTACTTGTGATCTCTGTCTGTAAAATAAATAAATAAAATCTTTAAAAAAAAAAAAAAGAAGACATACAAATAGCTAACAGACACATGAAAAAATGCTCATCATCATTAGCCATAAAGAAATTCAAATCAAAACTACACTGAGATACCACCTTACACCAGCTAGAATGGCAAAAATCAACAAGGCAATAAACAACAAATGCTGGAGAGGTTGTGGAGAAAGGGGAACCTCTTACACTGTTGGTGGGAATTCAAGTTGGTACAGCCACTTCGGAAAACTGTGTGGAGTTTCCTCAAAAAGTTAAAAATAGAGCTACCCTATAACCCAGCAATTGCACTATTGGGTATTTACTCCAAGATACAGATGTAGTGAAAAGAAGGGCCACATGCACCTCAGTGTTCATAGCAGCAATGTCCACAATAGCCAAACTAAGGAAAGAGCAGAGATGTCCATCAACAGATGAATGGATAAAGAAGATGTGGTCCATATACAATGGAATACTATTCAGCCATTAGAAAAGATGAATACCCAACTTTTGCATCAACATGGATGGAACTGAAGGAGATTTTGCTAAGTGAAATAAGTCAACTAGAGAAAGGCAATTATCATATGGTTTCACTTATTTGTGGAACACAAGGAAGAGCATGGAGGACATTTGGAGAAGGAAAGGAAAAATGAAGGGGGGTAATCAGAGTGGGAGAGGAACCATGAGAGAGATAGACTTCAGGAAACAAATGGGGGTTTTAAAGGGGAGGGGGTGATGGGAGGGGTTAGCCTGGTAATAGGTATTAAGGAAGGAACATACTGCATGGAACACTGGGTATTACATGCAAACAATGAATCATGGAACACTACTTCAAAAACTAATGATGTACTGTATGGTGACTAACATAATAAAAAAATTTTTAAATAAAAATATAAAATAAAATGCATAGGATAACTTTTTCATGTTTTTACAACTACTATATTAGCTAAAGGTGAATTGCTTATGTAAGCAACAGAAAACCATCCTGTTGGGAACCAGTACATAACTGGATACCTATGATATTAAAAAGGATGAATGTGATACAACAAAGAGTGAACACAGGCAGTATACAGATAACTGGCATAGTCCACCCCATCGACTATTCAGCTTCCATATGCATCCATAGACACATGTTGAAACTCCTGAGTATCAACAAAAACAAATCTTTACTTCCACCAAACAAGATACAACTATCTATCTCAAAGTCCTCATCCTTTCCCCAAAATGAGGCAACTCAGATTTCCAACAGTCATTATATCCATCCATAGCTTGGTGCAAGTGGAGTTATATATTTAGTTTTACAAAAACTGCCAGAGCTTTTCCCAAAATGATCATACAATTCTATATACCTTCCAACATTGTATGAGTTCTAGCTGTTCTGTATCCTCACCAATATTTGGTGTTGTCCTCCTATGTATTATAATTTAAATACAAATATGTGTTGATTTTAACAGCTATGCTTAGCTTCAGAACAAGGACCAATTAAACCAAATGTAGTAGTGGGTTTAATTTATATTTCTTTCACAACTCAGTCTTCTTTAAATAACTTCCTGCATTTTACCCATCTACCATATGGAGAAATGGTAGCCCAGAAATATATGTAGAGTAGAAGTCAGTGGGATTTATTGTTAAATCTAGGAAGCCATAGTCATCTTGGCATTCACACCCTATAGCCTAATATCTGGAAGAGTCTATATATAAAATTCCTCTGTAATAAAGCCTAGAACATTAATTTTTCATAATTTTTGTGTCTTCTTTTCAGGTGTTAATGGCCTTTAGGGATATACAAAAGGAGGTGAGATTAATATTCAATTCTCTAAATTCCCTGGTCATATCACTTTCCCTTGCTTCCATTTTTACTATACCCTAATGTGATGTTGACCCTGATCAAGGTTTTAGTTTCATTCCTTTATCTAGTGATTTCTCCCTTTATAGAGTTGCACTGACTTGTAAGTTCAGGAAGCTAAGGGAAGAAGAGGTTTAACAACCCCCTTGTGGAAATATAACAGAGAAAATTGTATCTACCAGAACTTCTCTCAGCAAGAATACTCTGTGTAGTTATACAAAACACTAATAAGTGACTGAGTTAGAAGGAGTCCCCAACTGACATGGTACATTTCCTTAATGGGCAAGTACATCTACTAACTGTAGAGAAGTGCAAATTAGAGGCCAGAGTAAATGTCTTTGCTAAATAAAAACATTCCTCCTCCTCTGCTCTTCCTCTATGCAGATTTCAGTCTTTTTCTATACACTGGTCAATATTTTTAAAATATGGTCAAACATGCACTATATTATTGGCCTCTCCCAGACACTGGGTTATTATATTAGCTTGCTCAAGGTCTTGATATATCTGAATCCTACCAAGCCTGCTCTCCCACCTTCCCACCTTTTTTTTTTCTGCCTGGTACAGTGGAGAACAATAAGCACTCTCTACATAATTTCTCATCAGTGACTATTTATATAAGTAAACACATAGCTTAGAACAAGTACTAATATTATAAAACCAAAGTAAATGGGAAACTTTTAGACAGATGTCTTAACCTTTGTTTTTCTGACTAAAGACACAGTTTCATTAAAATTATATTTTAAAACTCTTAGAAATAGTTCTCTCTTCCTAGTTGGCAAGAGGTGATGTATAAATTAACTGAGAAGGCACTGAAAATAAGTTTCCTCTAATTCACTACCTGAACCACTTTTGGCCTTAGAACTGAAACTATTCTATATCCCAAGAAGCTATGCTTTGTATTCTGTTGCTATGTCTGGGACTTACTCTAAGGAAAATTGAAGCAGTCTTTGCCTCCATCTGGCTGCAAGTAAAAGGGGGCACTGGTTAGAGGTCAGAAATTTGATATTTTTACCCAAGCCTTAGGGTCAGAGTGCCTCCACCCTACTTAGAACTTTAGTTCCCTGAGGACTGTATCTCCTCCAGATAGCATTTCAGTTAGTAAAAGGAGGAAACCTGTCTATAAGCGGGACTTGTGTGTGTTTATTTCCATCCTCTCAGGACCTATATATGAAGTTAAAAGTCATCTGATGTCCTCTATGCTGAAGTTCTCTTCTTGTGCTTCTTCATGGGGTCCACCAGAGAAATCCCTGCCCTCAAGGATCCTCCAGGCTGGTACAGCCAAAACAGACACTCTAGTCACAGACTTATTAAGAACAATTTTTGTACTTAAATACTGAGGGAATAATGTCAAGCAAAAGATTATCAGGGAGAGATAGAATGTACTTTCTTTTTGATTAGACAAAGATTAGGACCCATGCCTAGAGCACTATTATGCAGAGAGATGATCTACCAGACTCCTGTTTGCTCTGGGGTCCCAAAGGGTATATCATCACCAGCTGTTTACTCTAGGATGGGTATGAAGGATTTTTTGAAGGTCTTTCAGAGATATTAAAAGGTTCTCCTCAGAGAACCACTGGAGATGCAAAGAGTAAAGGGGCCAGAAAACGGAGAGCAGAAAGGCCAGAAAAAAATAAAAGAGGAGAGACCACTAAATGAGCAATTATGACCATATGAATTGTGTGTCTCCCACCCCTAAAGAGGCCACATCTCATCCTATTTATTTATTATTCAATAAACATTTATTGAGCAGATACTCTATCCAGGGTATTATGTTAAGTGGTTTGGTATGAAGGACACACAAAAAATAAAAGTTCTGCTTTCAGGAAACTTAGAATTTAATTCCATCCCCTAAAAGCCCATAATTTCCCACATAGACATCACTACGTTTGACCAAGTGTACAGCTGTTATACCGAATTTTCAGAGGAGACTAGCCTCTAAGTCTCTGACTCTCCCTGAATTCTCATTATTTTTCAGCTGCAGGAAGATGCTCGGATTCGAGGTAAAAGAACAGTATTCCAAGGTTTGATTAAGCCTATAGTGGTGGGAGGGAAAAAGGAGGAGTTTAACCCAAAGACTCATCTTCCATTTGGCTAAAAGCTGGAGCTGAGGTACTCTTTTCTTCCCCCACCCCTCTCCCCCGCCACCTTCAGCCAAGTGAAACAATGGCTCTCCCTGAACTCCCATGAGCACTGCTAGTCTCTCCTCTGTCCAACCCAATTACCTGGACAGGCTCTTCCCATGGGATGCCTGCCGAGGACCTAAGGATACTCTCAGCACTCAGTAAGACATGGCTCTTTTCAGTAGAGGAGAGACAGCAAGCATAGAGGTTAGCAGCTTCCCAATTCTCCTTTATGGGCTTAGCAGGGCTGGCATAGGGACTAAACAGTGGGGCGGTCAGAACAGAATGCTTATTCAGAGTGGTCAAGTTATAGTTCTCAAATGCCCAGATGCAAATTCCAGTGTTCAAGGAAAATGTTCAAAACACCCAGAAGCCTAGAATTATAGCATAAAAGCCATATCTGGAACACCTTCCTTCATCCACCCATGAAGGAATTTATAAAACAGGGCTTTTCAAACTTCATTATTTTGTGTAAGTATACAAATCACCTGTATACCTTGTCAAAAAGTAGATTCTGATTCAGTAGGTCTAGCATGGACCTAAGATTCTATATTTCTAACAGGTTACAGTGTGATTCCAAAACTGCTGATTCATTCACCAGTATTGAGGACATAAATAACTGAGCCAAGGAAGGAATCAGAGGAATCAGAGGGAGGAGGAAATCAAAAGAGGAATCTAACAAGCCTAGAGGTCTCTCCAGGAATTAAAACTACCCCATGCTTTTCTAGCCTCTCCCCAAAAGAGAGCTCATAAGAGGCCAAAAGTTCTTGGATCTTTAAATACAGCCAGTCTAGAAAGAACCGCCCCCCCAAATCTTTCTCCAAGCCTGTTTAATCACCTCCATTCATCAGAATGTAAAGAATTATGACCAGGTAGCCTCCATCATGAGATACAGAGGATATTTTCTTGGCTGCTGATCCCTAAGGGTCAATAGGCCAAAAGAGCCAAACTTACCTCAGCTTGAAGGATTTTATCATTTATCTAAGAACGGCTGACTTTCAAGAAAGTCACTGCAGGGCTTTGAGAATAATCATCTGATGACCTAGAATATAAAAATGTTGACTTATGATCCCAACTGTTGCTGCTACTAGTTTTCTGCTTCCTAAAATGGTGGGGTGGGGAGGGTGGGGGGATTCAGAATAGGATGAGAATTCAAGCCTCATTGTGTCTATTTTCCAAACAAAAAAGGAGACAGGAAGTGAGAAATCAAGGACCTGGGCCCCAGTGGCAGGGGCTGGGACTGAGACATTTTGCTAACTCCTAATGCCCAGCTATGATTAAACAGATCTGATGGCCATAATTCACTATGGTTTGCAAGTGATCAGATGTCTGGTGCCACATTCTGCAACTGCCTCTCTGACAGGCCTGTAAGTTTTCAGTTTAGTTTAAGTTCTAACTTCTCCTTCCTTGGCTATAGTCCTAAGTAAGGATGTGAGCAGGGCTCAGGGCTCTCAAGGAAACATTTCTAGACCCCTTTAACAGAATGAGTCTTTCATGTGTCCACCTCAGGGATGAGCAGCTGCTCCATGACACCCAGGTCATCTACATCCTGGACTGGGTAAGTATCTCTCTTATGATAATCCCCAAAGGAGATGGCAACTACCAAGATATGGATATTAATGGCTTGGAATATAGCTGGCTCTGAGCCTTGAACTTTCAGAAGCCTGTACTTCCAATATACAACTCTCCTAAAAGGGCAGGAGGTGACCACCCCCCTGCACCATTCTCAACTAATGGTGAACTACAGAACCAGGGCTTCTTCCTCCATCCTCAGCCCCTTCAGAGATACCTGTAACCTCAGGATCAGTCCTGGACCTCACCATAATAGATATGGGGAGATTCGTATCAGAATCTTCAGCTGAGGGAATAAGGGAACACAGAAAGAATGTCAGATAAGGGAAAAAAAGTCATGAAAAAGGAATAAAAAAATTAGAAGGACTTCGAAGAAGGAAATTAATAAAAATTTGAAAGTACAAGGTCCCATCATTGGGAGATGTTGATTTCTTTAAAAAATACACATACACACACTAGGATTGGTTGGCTGGGAAGATGGCAGAGTAGGAGAACCCTAAGCTCACCTTGTTCAATGAATTCAACTAGATTACACTCATATTAGCATAAATAACCCAGAAAATAAATCTGAAGACTGGCAGGACAAACTCCACAACTAAAGGTAGAGAAGAGGCCACATCAAAGAAGGTAGGAAGGGTTAAGACAGAGTCTGGGGGTGACACAAACCATAACTTTCAAGGTGGGGAGGGAGCTGGTGTTGCATAGAAGGGCAAAAACCACCAGGGAGCCAGGAATGGGGAGGATGAATCCCATAACATTTGCCTTTGAAAGCAAGAGGGGCAAAAGCAGCAGGACTTAAAGCCTGAAATTTTAAAAATCAGCCTTCTAGGCTCTGGGAGAGTCCAGAGGATATTAGGAACCTGAGTTCTTAAAGGGAGAGCATGACAAACAGGCTGTACAGATATAGTGTAGAACCGTCAGTGTGAAAAATGCCAGGGCAGAAGGGAGGGAGAGCAATTTTTCATCTCAGAGCATGGCCCACAGAGACAGAGATCACATGGAAACCCCCTTCAGAAACAAAGGAGTTATCAGGCTCTGTTTCCCTCCCCCACCTCCCCTGCACAAACAGCCACCTGTGGGAACCAGCACACTGGTGCCAATACTGATTACCTAACTTGCTTGCACCAAGCCTCCTTAACCCCAAGCTTCAGCAGATCCACTTTCTGAGTCACACTACCATTAATCCCATCACTCCAGGACCCCTTCCCCAGAAGGCCAGTGCAATACATCTCCCAACCTATGCACTTTGAGGGGCCTCAGTTCCATTGACAGGGCATGTCTCATTTCACAAGCAGATCACCAGACATGTTAAAACACACGCCCCCCCCCACCCCGACTCTGCTGGGAACCAAACACTGCCCGCAATGAGCAAAGACAGCCTCTGCAGACAATTAGACTGAAGGTAAAAGAGGACAAGACTCAACAGCAGAGCACATGCAACACACATAGGAGACATTCCCTGAAATGCCAAGCCCTGGGGAAATGGGACACTGCATTGTAGGATACTCAGGTCCTCTTCTTCATAGAGCTATTATCATTAAGATCAGGAGAAGTAGCTGACTTTCCTAACATAGAAACAGACACAAGGATTTAGACAAAAGGAAACTAAGAAATAAGTCCAAAATGAAAGAAAAGGACCAAACCACAACAAGAGATTCAAACAGATGTAAGTTATATGCCTGATAAAAAAAATATATAGGGTAATGATCATAAAGATACTCACTGGATTTGAGAAAAGAGTGAAGGATATCAATGAGACTCTTAGCAAAGATTTTTTTTTTTTAAGAACCAATGAGAGATCAAGAAGACAATAAATGAAATTTAAAATACACTTGGCAGAATAAATAGCAGCCTAGATGGAGCAGAGACACAAATTCATGACCTGTAAGACAGAAGAGTGAAAATTAACCTAACTAAGCAAAGGAGAGGAAAGAAAATTATGCAAATTGAGAGTAGTCTTAGAGAACTCAGTGACTCCATCAAGCATAATAACACTCAGATTATAGGGATCTCAGAAAAAGAAGGGAGAAAAGGGGGTAGAAATTTTTTGAAGAAACAGCTGCTGAAAACTTCCCTAACCTGGGAAACAGATATCTAGATCCCAGAAGCACAGAGACTCCCTGAAACATTCAATCCAAAGAGATCCACACCAAGACAAATGGTAATTAAAATGGCAAAAAGTAAGAGAATGGTCAAGTTTTATTCTTCTACATATAGCTGTAAAATTTTCCCAGCACCATTTATTGAAGAGACTGTCTTTTTTCCACTATATATTTTTTCCTGTTTTGTTGAAGATTATTTGACCACAGAGTTGAGGGTCCATATCTGGGCTCTCTAGTCTGTTCAACTGGTCTATGTGTCTGTTTTTATGCCAGTACCATGCTGTCTTGGTGATCGCAGCTTTGTAGTAAAGCTTGAAATCAGGTAACATGATGCCCCCAGTTTTATTTTTGTTTTTCAACATTTCCTTAGCAATTTGGGGTCTCTTCTTGATTCCATACAAATTTTAGGATTATTTGCTCCAGCTCTTTGAAAAATACCGGTGGAATTTTGATCGGAATGGCATTAAAAGTATAGATTGCTCTAGGCAGTATAGATATTTTAACAAAGTTTATTCTTCCGATCCAAGAGCATGGAATGGTCTTCCATCTTTTTGTGTCTTCTTCAATTTCTTTCATAAATGTTCTGTAGTTCCTCGATTATAGATCCTTTACCTCTTTGGTTAGGTTTATTCCCAGTTATCTTACATTCTCTTACACCATACACAAAGGAAAGCTCGAAATGGATAAAAGACCTCAACATGAGACAGGAATCCATCAGAATCCTAGAGGAGAACATAGGCAGTAACCTCTTCGATATCAGCCACAGCAACTTCTTCAAGACATGTCTCCAAAGGCAAAGGAAACAAAAGTGAAAATAAACTTTTGGGACTTCATCAAAATCAAAAGCTTCTGCACAGCAAAGGAAACAGTCAACAAAACAAAGAGGCAACCCACGGAATGGGAGAAGATATTTGCAAATGACAGTACAGACAAAAGGTTGATATCCAGGATCTATAAAGAACTTCTCAAACTCAACACACACAAAACAGACAATCATATCAAAAAATGGGAAGATATGAACAGACACTTCTCCAATGAAGACATACAAATGGCTATCAGACACATGAAAAAATGTTCATCATCACGAGCCATCAGGGAGGTTCAAATTAAAACCACATTGAGATATCACCTTACACAAGTTAGAATGGCCAAAATTAGCAAGACAAGAAACAACATGTGTTGGAGAGGATGTGGAGAAAGGGGAACCCTCTTACACTGTTGGTGGGAATGCAAGTTGGTGCAGCCTCTTTGGAGAACAGTGTGGAGATTCCTCAAGAAATTAAAAATAGAGCTTCCCTATGACCCTGCCATTGCACTACTGGGTATTTATGCCAAAGATACGGATGTAGTGAAAAGAAGGGCCATCTGTACCCCAATGTTTATAGCAGCAATGGCCACGGTCACCAAACTGTGGAAAGAACCAAGATGCTCTTCAACGGACGAAGGGATAAGGAAGATGTGGTCCATATACACTATGGAGTATTATGCCTCCATCAGAAAGGATGAATACCCAACTTTTGTAGCAACATGGATGGGACTGGAAGAGATTATGCTGAGTGAAATAAGTCAAGCAGAGAGAGTCAATTATCATATGGTTTCACTTATTTGTGGAGCATAAAAAAAATAGCATGGAGGACAAGGGGAAGTTAGAGAGAAGGGAGTTGGGGGAAATTGGAAGGGGAGGTGAACCATGAGAGACTATGGACTCTGAAAAACAATCTGAGGGGTTTGAAGCAGCGTGGGGTGGGAGGTTGGGGGAACCAGGTGGTGGGTATTGGAGAGGGCACGGATTGCATGGAGCACTGGGTGTGGTGCAAAAACAAGGAATACTGTTATGCTGAAAAAAAATTTTTTTTTTAAATATAAAAAAAAAAGATCAAAAGCTTCTGCACAGCAAAGGAAACAGTCAACAAAACAAAGAGGCAACCCCGGAATGGGAGAAGATATTTGCAAATGACTATACAGACAAAAGGTTGATATCCAGGATCTATAAAGAACTTCTCAAACTCAACACACACAGAACAGATAATCATGTTTAAAAATGGGCAGAGGACATGAACAGACACTTCTCCAATGAAGACATACAAATGGCTATCAGACACATGAAAAAATGTTCATCATCACGAGCCATCAGGGAGATTCAAATTAAAACCACATTGAGATACCACCTTATACCACTTAGAATGGCCAAAATTAGCAAGACAGGAAACAACATGTGTTGGAGAGGATTTGGTGAAAGGGGAACCCTGTTAAACTGTTGGTGGGAATGCAAGTTGGTGCAGCCACTTTGGAGAACACTGTGGAGATTCCTCAAGAAATTAAAAATAGAGCTTCCCTATGACCCTGCCATTGCACTACTGGGTATTTACCCCAAAGATACAGATGGAGTGAAAAGAAGGGCCATCTGTACCCCAATGTTTATAGCAGCAATGGCCATGGTCGCCAAACTGTGGAAAGAACCAAGATGCCCTTCAATGGACGAATGGATAAGGAAGATGTGGTCCATATACACTAAGGAGTATTATGCCTCCATCAGAAAGGATGAATACCCAACTTTTGTAGCAACATGGACGGGACTGGAAGAGATTATGCTGAGTGAAATAAGTCAAACAGAGAGAGTCAATTATCATATGGTTTCACTTACTTGTGGAGCATAACAAATAGCATGGAGGACAAGGGGAGTTAGAGAGGAGAAGGGAGTTGGGGGAAATTGGAAGGGGAGGTGAACCATGAGAGACCATGGACTCTGAAAAACAATCTGAGCGGTTTGAAGCAGTGGGTTGGTGGGGGGAGGCTGGGGGATCCAGGTGGTGGGTATTAGAGAGGGCACGGATTGCATGGAGCACTGGGTGTGGTGCAAAAACAAGGAATACTGTTATGCTGAAAATAAAAAAAATAAAAAAATAAAGAATATATCTCCCTACTCCTTAAGTGGGAGGTTTATATAACATTATTATATGGATGTACTTTCATTAGTTTTAAGAAATGTGCCATTGTAATGTAAGATGTCAATAAAAGAGTAAAGAAAGAAAAAAAAGAATAAAAATAAAAAACACAAAAGCAGTGAAATAAGTACTTCTATAAAAATCAGTCAAGGGATGCAAAGAATAAAGGAATGTAAAATATGACACAATATACCTAAGGTATGGTGGGGGAGGGACATAAAGAATGGGTTCAAATTTCCTTTTAAAATATTTTATTTAATTACAATTTATTTATTTGAGAGAGAGCAAGAAAACACAAGCAGGGGGAGGGTCAGAAGGAGAGAGAGAAGCAGGCTCTCCACTGAGCAGGGATCCCCATGTGGGGCTCAATCCCAGGACCCTGGGAGAATGGGTTCAAACTTAAGCAACCATCAACTTAATATAGATTTCTACATGCAAAAGATGTTATACAAAAATCTAATGGTAACCACAAATCAAAAACCAGTAATATATATGCAAGGAATAAAGAGAAAGAAATCCAAGTATATCACTACAGAAAGCCAAAAAAAAAAAAAAAGAAAGAAAAAAACAAGAGAAGGATCAGAGTAAATCTATAGAGACAACCACAAAATAAGTAACAAAATGGCAACAAATACATATCTATCAATAATTACATTGAAGGTAAATGGACTATATGCTCCAATAAAAAGACATACAAAGACAGAGTAGTTTTAAAAAAAAAAATCTCCAAAACTAACAAGACAGAAAACAACAAGTGTTGGAGAGGATGTGGAGAAAGGGGAATCCTCTTACACTGCTGGTGGGAATGCAAGTTGATGCAGCCACTTTGGAAAACAGTGTGGAGATTCCTTAAGAAAGTAAAAATAGAGCTTCCCTATAACCCTGCAATTGTGCTACTGGGTATTTACCCCAAAGATACAGATGTAGTGAAAAGAAGGACCATCTGTACCCCAATGTTCATAGCAGCAATGGCCATGGTGCCAAACTGTGGAAAGAACCAAGATGCCCTTCAACAGATGAAGGGATAAAGAAGATATGCTCCATATATACAATGGAGTATTATGCCTCCATCAGAAAGGATGAATACTCAACTTTTGTATTAACATGGATGGGACTGGAGGAGATTATGCTGAGTGAAGTAAGTCAAGCAGAGAGAGTCAATTATATGGTTTCACCTAATTGTGGAGCATAAGGAATAACACAGAGGACATGGGGATATGGAAAGGAGAAGGGAGTTGGAGGAAATTAGATGGGGAGATGAACCATGAGAGACTGGGGACTCAGAGGAACTAACTGAGGGTTTTGGAGGGGTGGGGGGTAAGGGTTTGGGTGAGCCTGTTGGAGGGTATTATGGAGGGCACGTATTGCATGGAGCACTGGGTGTGGTACATAAACAATGAATCCTGGAACACTGAAAAGAAATTTAAAAAATAAATAAAAATTTTTAAAAAATCATCTGCCTACAAGAGACTCATTTCAGATCAGAGACACCTGCAGATTAAAAGTAAGGAGGTGGAGAAATATTTATCATGCAAATGGAAGTGAAAAGAAAGCCTAGGTAGCAACATTTACATCAGAGAAACTAGACTTTAAAATAAATACTATATTCCCACCAACAATGTAAGGGGAATCCCTTTCTCCACATCCTCCCCAATACCTGTTTTTTCCTGTTCTGTTAATTTTTGCCATTCTAACTGGTGTAAGGTGGTATCTCCATGTGGTTTTGATTTGTATTTCCCTGATGGCTAATGATGATGAACATTTTTTCATGTGTCTGTTAGCCATTTATATGTCTTCTCTGGAAAACTGTCTGTTCATGTCTTCTGCCCATTTCTTGACTAGATTATTTATTTTTTGGGTGTTGGTTTCACTCATAAGTGGAATACAAGGAATAGTGCACAGGACCACAGGGGAAAGGAGGGAAAACTGAATGGGAAAAAGTAAGAGAGACAAACAAACCATGAGAGACTCTGGACTCTTGGAAACTGAGGGTTACAGAAGGGAGGAGGGTGATGGGTATTAAGGAGGGCACGTGTTGTGATGAGCATGGGTGTTATATGCAACTAATGATTAACTGAACACTACATCAAAAACTAATGATGTATTATATGCTGGCTAACTGAACATAATAATAAATGAATGAATAAATAAATAAATAAATAAAGTCCTACACCAGAGGAAAAGTAAATAAAATAAAATAAAATAAAATAAAAAGGGGCAACTAAATGGAAAAATAAGAAAAAATAAAAAAATAATTAAAACAAAGACTGCAACGAGAGACAAAGAAAGACACTATATAATAATAAAGAGGACAATCAAACAAGAACATACAACAGTTGTAAATATTTAGACCCAACATGAGTGCACTCAAATACATAAAACAGTTAATAACAAAGATAAAGGAAATAATAACAACAGAATGATAGTAGGGGACTCTAACTCCCCATTTACACTGATGGACAGATCATCCAAACAGAACATCAGCAAGAAGACAGTGGTTCTGATAACACACTGGACCAGATGTATTTAACAGACATATTCAGAACATTCCATTCAAAAACAGCAGGATATACATTCTTTTCCAGTGCACAAGGAGCATTCTCCAGAACATACATCACATATTAGGCCACAAAACAAGTCTCAACAAATTCAAAAAGATTAAAGTCATATCATGCATCTTTTCTGACCACAATTGCTATGAAACTAAAATCAACCACAAGAAAAAAATCTGAAAAACCCTAAAAACATGGACGTTAAACAACATACTACCAAACAATGAGTGGGTAAACCAAGAAATCAAAGAAGAAATCCAAAAATACATGGAAACAAATGAAAATGAAAACACAACAGTCCGAAACCTCTGGGATAAAGCAAAAGCAGTTCTAGAAGGGACGTTCATAGTAATACAGGCCTAACTCAAGAAGCAAGAAAAATCTCAAATAAACAACCAAAACTTACACCTAAAGAAGTTAGAGCAAGAACAACAAAGAAAACCTAAAGCCAGCATATAAAAAGAAATAATAAAGATTAGAGGAGAAATAAATGATATAGAAACAAAAAACAAACAAAAAAATACAATAGAACAGATCAATGAAAACAGGAGCTGATTCTTTGAAAAGATCAACAAAATTGATAGGTCTCTAGCCAGGCTCCTCAAAAAAAGAGGAACCAAATAAACAAAATCACTAATGAAAGAGGAGAAAAAATAACAAACACCATAGAAATACAAACAATTGTAACAGGATATTATGGAAACCCATACACCAACAAAATGGACAACTTAGAAGAAATGGATAAATTCCTAGAAACACATAACCTGCCAAAACTAAAGCAGAACAAAATAGAAAATTTGAACAGAACAATTACCAGCAATGACACTGAATCAGTAATCAAAAAACTCCCATAAAACAAAATTCTAGGAACAGATGGCTTCACAGGCAAATTCTACCAAATACTCAAAGAAGAGTTCTTCAACTATTCTTCAACTATTCCAAAAAATAGGAGCGTAAGGAAAACTTCCAAAATCATTCCAAGAGGCAGGTATCACCCTGATACTGAAACCAGATGAAAACACCACACACAAAAAAAGAAAATACAGGCAAACATCCCTTGTGAATATAGATGCAAAAATCTTCAATAAAATATTAGCAAACTGATCCAACATACACTAAAAAAAAAAAATCATACACCATGATCCAGTGGGATTTATTCCTAGGATGCAAGGTTGATCCTTGCACAAAACAATCAATGTGATATGTCACATCAGTAAGAAAGGATAAAAAAACATATTATCAATCCAACAGATGCAGAAAAAGCATTTGATGAAGGATAACATTCACTCATGATAAAAACCTTCTGCAAAGCAGGTCTAGAGGGAACATACCTCAACATAATAAAGTCTTTATATGAAAAGCCCACAGTAACGTAATACTCAATGGTGATTAAAACTGAGAGCTTTTCCCATAAGATCAGAACAAAATGAAAATATCCATTCTTACCACTTCTATTCAACATAGTACTGGATGTCCTAGCCACAGCAATTAAACATAAAAAAATAAAAGACATCCAGATTGCTAAGGAAGAATTAAAATTTTCACTATTTGCAGATGACATGATACTATATAGAAAAAAATGTAAAGACTCCACCAAAATATAGTAGAACTGATAGATGAATTCAGTAAAGTCTCAGGACATAAAATCAATGTACAAAAAAAAATCTGTTGCATTCCTATACACTAAAAATGAAGCAGCAGAAAGAGAAATTAAGAAAACAATCCCCTTTACAACTACACCAAAAACAAGAAAATATCTAGGAAATAAACTTAACCAAAGAGGTGAAAAACCTGCACTCTGAAAACTATAAAACACTGATGAAATTCAAGATGACACACAGAAATGAAAAGACATTCCATGTCCACGGGTTAGAAGAAAGGATATTAAAATTCTACACATTTAATCTACACATTTAATGCAATGCCTATCAAAATGCCAACAGCTTGAAACCAGGCAACGTGACGCCCCCAGTTTTTTTTTTTTTTTTAAACATTTCCTTAGCAATTCGGTGTCTCTTCTTGGTCCACACATAATTTAGGATTGTTTGCTCCAGCTCTTTGAAAAATGCGAGTGGAATTTTGATCGGAATGGCATTGAAAGTATAGATTGCTCTAGGTAATATAGACATTTTAACAATGTTTATTCTTCCAATCCATGAGCATGGAATAGTCTTCCATCTTTTTGTGTCTTCTTCAATTTCTTTCATGAGTGTTCTATAGTTCTTTGAGTACAGATCCTTTACCTCTTTGGTTAGTTTTATTCCCAAGGGTGCTATAGTAAATGGAATCGATTCTCTAATTTCCCTTTCCGTATTTTCATTGTTAGTGTATAAGAAAGCCACTGATTTCTGTACATTGACTTTGTATCCTGCCACGTTACTGAATTGCTGTATGAGTTCTAGTAGTTTGGGGGTGGTGTCTTTTGGGTTTTCCATATAAAGTAACATGTCATCTGTGAAGAGAAAGAGTTTGACTTCTTCACTGCCAATTTGAATACATTTTATTTCTCTTTGTTGTCTGATTGCTGTTGCTAGGACTTCTAATACTATGTTGAACAAGAGTGGTGAGAGTGGGCATCCTTGTTGTGTTACTGATCTCAAAGGGAAGGCTGTCAGCTTTTCCCCATACAGGATAAGATTAGCTGTGGGTTTTTCATAGATAGATTTTATGAAGTTGAGGAATGTTCCCTCTATCCCTATACTTTGAAGCGTTTTAATCAGAAACAGATGTTGTATCTTGTCAAATGCTTTTTCTGCATCAATTGAGAAGACCATGTGGTTCTTCTCTCTTCTCTTATTGATTTGTTCTGTCACATTGATTGATTTGCAAATGTTGAACCACCCTTGTATCCCATGGATAAATCCCACCTGGTCATGGTAGATAATCTTTTTCATGTACTGTTGGATCCTATTAGCTAGGATCTTGTTGAAAAACTTAGCACCCATATTCATCAGGGATTTTGGTCTGAAATTCTCCTTTTTGGTGGGGTCTTTGCCTGGTTTGGGGATCAAGGTAATGCTGGTTTCATAATAAAAGTCTGGAAGTTTTCCTTCTTCTTCAATTTTTTGAAACAGCTTCCGAAGAATAGGTATTATTTCTTCTTTGAAAAGTTTAGTAGAATTCCCCAGGGAATTCGTCAGGTCCTGGGCTCTTGTTTTTTGGGAGGTTTTTGACCACTGCTTCAATCTCATTACTAGGTATTGGTCTATTCAGGTTGTCAATTTCTTCCTGATTCAGTTTTGGAAGCTTATAGGTTTCTAGGAATGCATCCATTTCATCTAGGTTGCTTAACTTATTGGCATATAACTGTTGATAATAATTTCTGATTATTGTTTCTATTTCCTTGGTGTTAGTCATGATCTCTCCCTTTTCATTCACAATTTTATTAATTTGGGTCCTCTCTCTTTTCTTTTGGATTAGTTTGGCCAATGGTTTATTGATCTTATTGATTCTTTCAAAAAAACAGCTTCTAGTTTTGTTGATGCGTTCTACTGTATCCCTAGTTTGTATCTCACTGATCTCTACTCTGATCTTGATTATTTCCCTTCTTTTGTGTGGGGTTGGCTTAATTTGTTGTTGATTCTCCAGTTCTTTAAGGTGTAAAGACAGCTGGTGTAATCTGGATTTTTCAGGTTTTTTGAGGGTGGCTTGGATGGCTATGTATTTCCCCCTTCGGACCGCTTTTGCTGTATCCCATAGGTTTTGGACTGAAGTTACTACAAAGCTGTGATCACCAGGACAGCATGGTACTGACACAAAAACATATACATAGACCAGTGGAACAGAGTAGAGAGCCCAAATATGGACCCTCAACTCTATCGTCAAATAATCTTCAACAAAGCAGGAAAAAATATCCAGTGGAAAAAAGACAGTCTCTTCAATAAATGGTGATATGAAAATTGGACAGCTATGTGTAGAATGAAACTCGACCATTCTCTTACACCATACACAAAGATAAACTAGAAATGGATAAAAGACCTCAACGTGAGGCAGAAATCCATCAGAATCCTAAAGGACAACATAGGCCGTAACCTATTCAACATCGGCCACAGCAACTTCTTTCAAGATATGTCTCCAAAGGCAAAGGAAACAAAAGCAAAAATGAACTTTTGGGACTTCATCAAGATCAAAGCTTCTGCAGAGCAAAGGAATCAGTCAACAAAACAAAGAGGCAACCCATGGAATGGGAGAAGATATTCGCAAATGACACTATAGACAAAGGGCTGATATCCAAGATCTATAAAGAACTCCTCAAACTCAACACACACAAAACAAATAATCATGTCAAAAAATGGGCAGAAGACATGAACAGCCACTTCTCCAAAGAAGACATACAAATGGCCAACAGACACATGAAAAAATCTTCATCACACTAGCCATCAGGGAGATTCAAATCAAAACCACCTTATACCAGTTAGAATGGCCAAAATGAACAAGACAGTAAACAACATGTGCTGGAGACGATGTGGAGAAAGGGGAACCCTCTTACACTGTTGGTGGGAATGCAAACTGGTACAGCCACTTTGGAAAACAGTGTGGAGATTCCTTAAGAAATTAAAAATAGAGCTACCCTATGACCCTGCAATTGCACTACTGGGTATTTACCCCAAAGATACAGATGTAGTGAAAAGAAGGGCCATATGTACCCAAAGGTTCCAAGCATCAATGGCCACAATCACCAAACTGTGGAAAGAGCCAAGATGCCCTTCAACAGATGAATGGATAAAGAAGATGTGGTCCATATATACAATGGAATATTATTAATCCATCAAAAGAATAAAATCTTGCAATTTGCAACAACATTAATAGAGCTAGAGTGTATAATACCAAGCAAAACAAGTCAAAGACAAATGCCATATGATTTCACTCATGTATGGAATTTAAGAAACAAAACAAGCAAAGGAAAAAAGAGAGAGAAAGGAAAACAAACCAAGAATCTGATTCTTAACTATAGGGGAAAAAACTGAAGGTTAGGGGTGCCTGGGTGGCTCAGTGGGTTAAGCTTCTGCCTTTAACTCAGGTCATGATCTCAGGGTCCTGGGATCGAGCACCACATTGGGATCTCTGCTCAGCATGGAGCCTGCTTCCCCCGCCCCCCGCCTGCCTCTCTGCTTACTTGTTATCTTTCTCTGTCAAATAAATAAATAGAATCTTAAAAAAAAAAAAAACTTAAGGTTACCAGAGGGCAGGTAGATGGGGGATGGGTGAAATAGGTGATGGGGATTAAAGACTACACTTAACATGATTAAAAAACAAAAAGTCTAGGGGTGCCTGGGTGGCTCAGTGGCTTGGGCCTCTGCCTTCGGCCCGGGTCATGGTCTCAGGGTCCTGGGATCGAGCCCCACATCGGGCTCTTTGCTCAGCGGGGAGCCTGCTTCCCCTTCTCTCTCTGCCTGCCTCCCTGCCTACTTGTGATCTCTCTCTCTCTCTCTCAAATAAAAAAAAAAAGTCTAGGAGTAAAAAAGATCAGGCAATAATACCAGAGATTTAACTTAGACATTAGGAATAACTTCCCAATAATGACAGCTAAGAAACAAGAGGACTAGATAGTCAAGAAGGATTGCAGCATCATGTTCTTCAGAGGACTATAGATATCTTTTTAAAAACAGTTTGATATGTTTCAGATATGGTCCTTCATGAACCAGGAAATGAAAATGAACTTCCTCCCTGATCCCCGTTTGAAGCATTTGGTCCTTTTTCAGACAGCTGGCCATAAAGTTGGAAATAAAAACAATTCCTCTTAAAATGATAGGTCATTATACTTTAAACTGATCAGTGCTAAAACCATGAAAGGAATAACTGATAGGTATTCTCTTAATTACATATATTTTAAATGTAATTATTGTAAACCTTTACATATGAGGAGCACTTTAGTTTTGTCAAAACCATATTCAGGGTGACTCAGTTGGCTGGGTATCCAACTTTTGATTTCAGCTCAGGTTATGATCTCAGGGTCATGGTATTAAGCTCTCTGCCCAGCTCTGTGCTTAGTGGAGTCTGCTTCTCTCCCTCTTCCTCTGCCCCTCCCCATACACCATCTCTCTCTTTCTCACTCTCTCGCTCTCTCTCAAATAAATAAATCTTTAAACATATTCAACCTAAGATTTTACTTAATTTTAATATTCCTCTGAGGCAAGCATGAAGAATTGTCCTGATTTTCCTATTGAAGACCCAAGCTCTGATAAACTATGATGCTCCATTTCCTAAGACCCAGCAAAGGCTATTCCCTGTGGGCCACATGATCATCAGAGATTTGCAAGTTCCAAAGCTAGAGATGCCCATTCTTGGTGGAATGTGATAATAAATCCTTAAGGACAGTGGAGGCCAGGGAAGAGAGGGTGGGGAGGATGGGATCTTTCTTCATCATATATTCACAACCTTCTCTTATTTGGTACAGAAGTGTTGGGCCTCCAGATTCTGGGATGGCCCTAAATTTGAGAAGCACTGGACAACAGCCATCGAGAGTCCACCCGCACAACTTAAGAAGATAGTTCTCTGATCAATCAGCTTGCTACCCTGGACCCTAGCCCTACAATCAAGAAAGGAAGGCCTCTTCTGCTTCTGCCAGGTATTTTGCCAACATGGCCTTTCCCATTAGCTCCAATCTGCCCATTCTTCTACAGTTAGGAAACCAGGCCTCATGAGTCCTCACTCTAACATGGCAGAGCAGCACTAAACCAAGCAAGTGTGCTCTAATACATGGGACAAGGAGTAAGAGAGTGGAAGGCTGAGGGCAGGATCAAGCCACAGTTTCTTGTTCTCTTTGATCAATACAAAGAGTCAGAATTTATCAGGTGTGGATGGTTCCTATATAGGGAAAAACATGGAGAGACAAGTATAGGATAAAGAGATGGAAATGTAGGAAATTTTAAAAACATACTAAGAAATGTCAGGCCCATTATTCCCTTCTAGAAAGTGCTCTGGACACTTTAATTACTTTGGGGGCTTAATTCAGACTCAAGAGTTAAACACAGTAGGTCCATAATAGACTCCATTGTCAAGATTTTCATTAATAAAGTACTTGAGTGTGCTGCCATTGAGGGCTCAAAGGCACTGCTTGAGTGACATTTGAATATGACAAAGTTCCCTACTCTCTAGTTTCATCTGACACCTAATATTATATAAAGAAGACTGTCTCAGATGCTCACCTGTGGCATATACTAAGCTAGCCACACTCTCTATTTGGCCTGACCTAGGACTTACTGGGAATTCCTTTCAAGACAGAGTCTGAGTGATGGGTGATGAAGAAAAGCAGGCTCATCTGCATGTGTCTAAGTACAGTAACTGTGTACTTTCTTGAACAGCCCCCTTTCAAATACTTTATCCCATATTTATTCCCCATATATTAGCAAAATTCACAAAATGTTCCAATATTTTGGCAAAAAGTTACAGCTTTCTGAAAGAATACATATACTTACAAAACCTCTGTCATCATTCAAAATTCAACTTGGTTCAGAATTTAAGGCAGGGAGCTTCCTTTCTCTCAGTACAACATAGGAAGCAATGTAGGATACCAAAGAGTGAACACTACATAGAAAGATGGTATACAACCAGCATATCTCCTCCCTTACTCCATGTTGGATATCCGGGGATAGGGTCATGATGGCAGTGCCACCTGCCTACTGAACCAAATTTCTTTCATTTTCATTCATGTGACTATGACATCTAGGGCACAGCTTTGGTTGCCTGAAAAGGAGAAGTTATTAGGCAGACATCACCACTGCCCAGAAGAGAAAGTGATATTCATGGGCAGAGATGCCAGGATCTGTGGCCGCACCTGGGAACTTGGAAATTGAATGAGACACAAGCACATCACAACTGCCAAGCTAAGAAACCAGCAAACAAACAACTGATAAAAATAAATGTGATATAAAAGACATTTACTTTACTGATTCTTACTGGGTAGTGGAATATAGTGATTGGATGTTCAAGTTTGGTTCATAAAACAACACTGTAGATTAGGATAAGATATGGATTATAAAGTCACAAACCCATTCTGACTTTGTCTAAGTTACTCTGCATTGTGGGCCTCAGTTTCCTTCCCTGTAAATAATGAGGTGTAACTGGAAAATACTGAAGGCTTCTTTCATTTTTATTATCCCGTGATCTAAATGTTCTCACAGTCTACAAGTCCAACATACAGCTATTCTGCAGACTGTGAAAAAGTCATCTCATCCAAAAATATTTCCTACAAGGAAGAAATATTTAGGATTTTATCAAAGATGGTGACCTTTGAACATAAAAACGTATATATTACATGACAGGGAAAGTATAGCTTTTAATTCTTTCCTTTCTAGACAAAATCTAATCAACTGAACATAACATACTAAAAACTATACAACACAGAATTTAACCCCAGGAATGAAAATTAATCATAACACCAATAAAATAATAAGAAGAATGCATTATAGCAACAAAATATGTTTTTCAAAAATCCATTACCTTATTAGATGTTGACTTGGTATTTGTTAAAATTTGATTTTTTTAAAGTAAGATCTACACCCAACATGGGGCTTGAAGTTAGAACCCCAAGATCATGAGTTGCATGCTCTACCAACTAAGCCAGCCAGGTACCCCACAAATTTGGTTTTTTAATTAAGACTTTACAAAAGTGGGCACCTGGGTGGCTCAGTGGGTTAAAGTCTCTGCCTTCAGCTTGGGTCATGATCTCAGGGTCCTGGGATAGAGTCCCACATCGGGTTCTCTGCTCAGTGGGGAGCCTTCTTCCCCCTCTCTCCACCTGCCTCTCTGCCTATTTGGGATCTCTCTCTCTGTCAAATAAATAAATAAAATCTTAAAAAAATAAAAGACTTTTAAAAAGTAATGGAGTTTTTTCCACATGATAAAGTGACCACATAATTTTTGGGTTGTACTGAAAACAAAACTACACAAGGATGCTTTCTATTTTCATGTTAATCCAACAGTATTAAAAACACTTTCAGTGGAGGCACCTGGGTGACTCAATCGGTTAAATGTCAACTCTTGATTTCAGCTGAAGTCATGATCTCGGGCTCCTGAGACTGAGGCCCATATCAGCCTCTGTGCTCAGTGGGGAGTCTGCCTGAGGATTTCTCTCCCTCTCCTTCTGTACCCTTCCCCCATTCTCGCTCTCTTTCAGATAAATAAATCTTTAAAAAAAATTTTTCAGTGGTTTTGCTCCAAAACAGTTAAAAAACAGTTCCAAAAACAGTTAAATATAAAATTCCAGTAAGAAATGTATAGAGGTTGACAGATAGCAAAATAAATCTGGATTGGCAAGAGTTCCAAAAAATAAAGAAGGTATTGCTTGAGTTACCTTCAAAGTTTTACTTCTCAAAGTCAAGAAAATAAGACAAGTGGATTGGAAGAAAATATTTACAAAGATTCATCAGATAAACCAAAATGTACAAAGAACTCTTTTTTTTAATGTTTTTTGTTTGTTTGTTTTATTTCTTTTCAGCGTAACAGTATTCATTGTTTTTGCACCACAACCAGTGCTCCATGCAATACGTGCCCTCTCTAATACCCACCACCTGGTTCCCCCAACCTCCCACCCCACGCCGCTTTAAACCCCTCAGATTGTTTTTCAGAGTCCATAGTCTCTCATGGTTCACCTCCCCTTCCAATTTCCCTCAACTCCCTTCTCCTCTCTAACTCTCCTTGTCCTCCATGCTATTTGTTATGCTCCACAAATAAGTGAAACCATATGATAATTGACTCTCTCTGCTTGACCTTTTTCACTCAGCATCATTTCTTCCAGTCCCGTCCATGTTGCTACAAAAGTTGGGTATTCATCCTTTCTGATGGAGGCATAATACTCCATAGTGTATATGGACCACATCTTCCTTATCCGTTCGTCTGTTGAAAGGCATCTTGGTTCTTTCCCCAGTTCGGCGACCATGGCCATTGCTGCTATAAACATTGGGGTACAGATGGCCCTTCTTTTCACTACATCCGTATCTTTGGCATAAATACCCAGTAGTGCAATGGCAGGGTCATAGGGAAGCTCTATTTTTAATTTCTTGAGGACTCTCCACAGTGTTCTCCAAAGTGGCTGCACCAACTTGCATTCCCACCAACAGTGTAAGAGGGTTCCCCTTTCTCCACATCCTCTCCAACACATGTTGTTTCCTGTCTTGCTAATTTTGGCCATTCTAACTGGTGTAAGGTGGTATCTCAATGTGATTCTAATTTGAATCTCCCTGATGGCTAGTGATGATGAACACTTTTTCATGTGTCTGATAGCCATTTGTATGTCTTCATTGGAGAAGTGTCTGTTCATATCTTCTGCCCATTTTTTGATATGATTGTCTGTTTTGTGTGTGTTGAGTTTGAGGAGTTCTTTATAGATCCTGGATATCAACCTTTTGTCTGTACTGTCATTTGCAAATATCTTCTCCCATTCCATGGGCAAGAACTCTTTAAAAATCAACAATAAGAAAATGAACCACCAATGTAACAAATGGGCAAAATAACAGATTCCTCACTAAAGATGATATACAGATAGCAAATAAGTATATGAAAAGATGTTCAACATCAATGTCATTTGGGAACTGCAAATTAAAATAACAATGCCTAGAGGCACCTGGGTGGCTCATTTGGTTAAGTGTCTGACTCTTGATTTTGGCTCATGTCATGATCTCAGGGTCCTGGGATGGAATCCCACATCAATTCCATGCTCAGCAGGGAGTCTGCTTGAAGATTCTCCTCTCTCCCTCTGCCCTTCCCCCTGCTCACACACATACACACACACTTTCTCTCTCCCAAATAAATAAATAAATCTTTAAAAAAAATAAAATAACAATGCCTAAATATCATTGAGATGAAGGTAGAACATCCAGAGAAAGATTTTCAAGAGCCATATGAGGGATGCCTGGGTAGCTCAGTCGTTAAGTGTCTGCCTTTGGCTTGGGTCATGATCCCAGAGTCCTGGGATCCAACTTCACATCAGGCTCCCTGCTCAGCAGTAAGCCTGCTTTTCCCTCTCCCTCTCTACCTGTTTGTGTTCCCTCTCTACTGTCTTTCCCTCTCTCTGTCAAAAAGATAAATAAAATCTTTTTTTAAAAAAAAGAGCCAAATGAGGGAGAAATATTTAAGACAGCCCACACTAAGGCATTTTGGAAAAGTACAAGCTTTGTTCTCAAAGTTAGGCCATAATTCTAGAAATATCACTTTTTCTTAGTCATAAAGAATATGGACATCTCACTTCTGATCATGTAGGATTGGCTTGTACCTAATCAACATTTCTTTTGAGAACTAGAAGATAAATGCAAAAACATCTGTTTCAAAGTACTGGAATGTCTAACAAGGGTGTCAACAGTCAGAGACCAAGACCTCAGAGGGAAGAAAAGTACACTGAAATGAACTTGGTATTCTGTATTATTCTATGTTATCCTCAAAGTCTTTGTCTATTTGGCACAAAACTTGAAATTCAGGACTACCAAGGCAGCCAGAACTTGTTGGGTCAAGATCCCCAGAAGAAGCAAAATGCTTTTAAGGTGAGACTAACATTCTGCATCAATTATTTCCATGAGATATTTGCCATTTCCTAAGTAGCACATGACAAGAATATTAGATGAGCAAAAAGTAGGCCTATGAGGCTAAGAAGCCAACCAGATCTGTAGTTCAAAATTGGAGCTCAGGGTCTGTCAAAAAAAGGTGACTGGTAATAACTTCTCTAGTTAGAGGTATGGTAGGTCATGGAAGCCCTACACTCCACAAATAATACTGAACAAGAAATAGACCATCACAACAAAAGAAACACAAGTTTGAAACAGCTCAGTCCTAGATTACATTAAGATGATTTGCCTCTGCCTACACAAAGCAAAAGTCATTCTTTTCTAGAATAAGATAACACCAGCCAAAATCTCAATTATATCTAAAAATGTCAATTTGGGGGAAATCAGAGGGGGAGACAAACCATGAGAGACTGTGGACTCCAAGAAACAAAGTGAGTGTTGCAGAGGGGAGGGGAGTGGGGGAATGGGTAAGCCTGGTGGTGGATATTAAGGAGTGCACGTATTGCATGGAGCATTGGGTGTTGTACATAAACAATGAATCTAGGAACAATGCATCAGAAACTAATGATGTATTTTACGGTGACTAACATAAGTAAATAAATAAACAGATAAATAAATAAAATAACAAAAATGTCAACTGACCAAAAAAAGACCACAGAAACATATTCATGGGTTATCTACATATTGAAGTTATTAAATATGCATTTAATTTGCATTATTAATATGCATTTTATTTTAACTTTTTTCTCACATCCATTCATTCATGCATTTATTCAACAAACATTTGCCTTTCTCTAGCTTTATTAAGATATAATTGAACTATGTGATAACTGTGATAATTGTGAGTTTACGTGTACAAGATGATTTGGATATATGTATATCTTGTGAAATGATTATCACAAGAAGGCTAGTTAACATATACATCACCTCACATAGTTACCATTTTGTGTGTATGATAAGAACATTAATGGTCTACTGTCTTAGCAAATTTAATGTATATAATACACTGTTGCTAAATATAGTTAGCATGCTGTACATTGTCTCCCCAGAACTATTCATTTATAATTAGAAATTTGTACACTTTGACCAAGATCTCTTCATTTTCCCCAACCCCTAGCCTCTGGCAACCACTAATCTACTCTCTGTTTCTATGAATTTGGCTTTTCTAGATTCTACACATAAGTGAGATCATAGAGTATTTGTTTTCTGTCTGGTTCCACTTAGCATAATACCCTCAGGGGTCATCCATGTTGTCACAAATGGCAGGATTTCCTTCTTATGGCTAAATACTATTCCATTGTGTGTATACATATCCGTGCATTTGTTGATAGACACTTAGATTGTTTCCATGTATTAGCTATGTGAATAAGGCTGCAACGAACATGTGGGTACACATATCTCTTCAAGGTAATGATTTCATTCCTTTTAATACACACCCAGAAGTGGGACTGCTGGGTATGTCAGGTCTATTTTTAATTTTTTATTGACTCCCCATACTGTTTTCTATAATGGCTGTACTTATTTACATTCCCACCAACAGTGAACAAGGATTTCCTTTTCCCCACATCCTTGGCAATACTTGTGATCTCTTTAGACATACATTTCAAAATGACTTTGATTAATGTGTTCAAGTAAATAGATGGCAAAATGGAGAACTTCTCTAGAGAACTGGAGTCTATAAAATAGAATCAAACATAAATGCTAAAATTGAAAAATATAATAACCAAAATTAAATACATTAGGTACAGAAGAATTAATAAACTAGAATGGGGTCAATAGAAAATGTTCTCACAGAAATACAAGAACAAAAAATGGGAAATACAGCATAAAATCACTAAAATCTTGTGGGAAATGGTAAGATCTAACATAAGTTTAGAGTCACAGAAAGAAAGGACAGAATGGGACAGAGCAGTATAATTTATGAAAACATAGTTAAACAGAAATTGAAAAATTCAAAAAGCAATCCCAAAATTTGTATTCAGGTCAGAAAAGACCCTGAATAGCCAATGTAATGTCGAAAAAGAAAACCAAAGCTAGAGGCATCATAATTCCAGACATCAAGCTGTATTACAAAGCTGTAATCAAGACAGCATGTTACTGGTACAAAAATAGATACATAGTTCAACAGAACAGAAAGGAAAACCTAGAAATGAACCCACAACTGTATGGTCAATTAATCATCAACAAAGCAGAAAAGAATATCCAATGGAAAACAGACAGTCTCTTCAGTAAATGGTGTTGGGAAAATTGGACAGCCCTGTGCAGAAGAATGAAACTGGACCACTTTCTTACACCATACACCAAAATAAACTCAAAATGGATGAAAGACCTAAATGTGAAACAGGAATCCATCAGAATCCTAGAGAAGAACATAGGCAGCAATTTCTTTGACCTCGGCCACAGCAACTTCTTGCAAGTCACGTTTCGAAAGGCAAGGGAAACAAAAGCAAAAATGAACTATTGGGACTTCATCAAGATAAAAAGCTTTTGCACAGGAAACAGTCAACAAAACTAAAAGACAACTGAAAGAATGGGAGAAGATATTTGCAAATGTCTTCTCAGATAGAAAGCTAGCAATAAAGATCTATAAAGAATTTATCAAACTCAACACCCCCAAAATTAAAAAATCTAGTTGAGAAATAGGCAGGAGACATGAAGAGACATTTTTCCAATAAAGACATATATGAAAAAATGCTCCACATCACTCGGCATCAGGAAAATACAAATCAAAACCACAATGAGATACCATCTCACACCAGTCAGAATGGCTAAAATTAACAACGCAGGAAACAACAGACGTTGGTGAAGATGTGAAGAAAGGGAAGCCCTCTTACACTATTGGTGGGAATGCAAAGTGGAGCAGTTACTCTGGAAAATAGTATGGAGGCTTTTCAAAAACTTAAAAATAGAACTACCCTTTGACCCAGTAATTACAGTACTAGGTATTTATCCAAAGGATACAAACATAGTGATTCAAAAGGGCACATGCACCCCAATGTCCACAATAGTCAATATGGAAAGAGCCCAGGTGTCCATCAACAGATGAATGGATAAAGAAGACGTGGTATACATATATACAATAGAATATTACTCAGCACCAAAAAGAATGAAATCTTGCCATTTGCAGCCACGTGGATGGAACCAAAGGATATGATGCTAACAGAAATAACTCAGTCAGAGAAAGACACCAAACGATTTCACTCATTTGTGGAATTTAAGAAAACAGATGAACATAGGGGAAGGGAATGAAAAATAAAATGATAAAAACAGAGAAGGAGGTAAACCATAAGAAACTCATAACTATAGGGAGCAAACAGGGTTTCTGGAGGGGAGGTGGGTAGGAGATTAGGTAACTGGGTGATGGGCATTAAAGAGGGCACTTGATATAAGGAGACGCGGGAGTTGAATGCAACTGATGAATCACCTCTGAAACTAATACTACACTATGTTAACTAAATTCAATTTAAATAAGAAATTTTTTTAAAAAAGAAAATTTCAAAAAGCAGAAAGGGGACATTATGGTGACACAGAGGTAGTAATTACAAGAAGTAGCTACCATCCTTAGAGCTAGGGGTACAAGGAGATGAATTTGGACGGCCAGCCACTAGAAGCCTGCAGGAGATTCTCTGAGAGTGGGGACTCAGATCCTTGAAAAGGCACAATGCCCATCTGCGTTGCTATCTCAGGAGTTCAGAGAAGGGACCTTTGGAGCCGAGAAGGGGAACTTTCTTGCTGATGCCATGTCTAAGAGGGCATAAGGGAACTAGTTCTGGGAGTGCTGAGAGAAAACTGGAAAGTGGAATCCCAGCTATTGCTGGGGTGCTAACAGAAACAGCAAGTAGTTTCCCTTCAGTGCCAGAACCTAAAAGAAGTTGGTTGCCAAATATACTTCCCAAAACCTGCGCATCACAAAGCATAATGGTGGGTTTGAAGATGAAAAGTTGCTTAATAACTATGAACCTCCTGCAGAATAAATACAAAAGAAACCACAGCTCACCACTTCATAATAAACTACTGAAAACCAAAGACAAAGAGAAAAATGTAAAAACAGACAGAGACAAAAGACAAATACCTTTTAACAGCACCACTCTTAAGCACAGGCAACTGTGGTCCTGCCCTGGACTTGCGCTTTGAGGGTTCGTGTTCAGCTTCCTTCCCACCTTTCACTCTCGACAGGGTGAGGGCCCTGCCGTCTGGCTGATTCAAGCCCCCGCAGCCAGCACACTCTGTAATTCGGGCTCCAAACATCTGGGGCCTCGAATTTCCTCCCCACAGAGCCTCGGGTCCACCTCCACCTCCCTTTCGGCTGGAGTGCCGGGAGCGTGCTGGTGCCGGCTGAATTCCTTTAGCATACAGACACCCTCATCATTCAGGAACGACCCAAGGATGGGACAAGAAAGGGCCTTGGGTCAAGTGCCTCCATTTTTCGGCCTGGGAAAGAAGGCGCACGGCTGCCTTTGAAAGAACCACCAGTAGACTGAAAACTTCCCAACAGACGTGACGGAAACCTTAAGGCAATGGGAAGATATTCTAGAAATGATAAAAGTAAATAAATGAAGATGAGAGTTCTAGCCCTCAAAATGTACCGTAGAAAGCGAATGTACCTCAAAAACCGAGAGAGCGGAGCGCTCCACCTCCACCCAGCACCTCGCGCACCGATGCTCGGGCAGAGGAGAGGTCCGTGCGCACGCGCGCAGGGGATGCCGGTCCTGTCAGGCAGTCCCAGGCGGCATTGCGCTGCGCCCCCAACTGTTGCCAGTGGGGCGGCGGGTGCGCAAGGGGAGAAGACTGTCGGGAAGGCGTGAAGTTTAAAAGGCAGCCCTCCTCAGGGCCTCCAAGAGCTGGCGCTGCCTGGACGAAACACCACTGCCGCTGAAATGGTGGCAGCAGGCTGGAGGGACAGCCCCTGCTACTTCTTCAAGGTAGTGGAAAGCTTCTTCAACCACAAGGCCAGCATCCTGGAGGGCAAGCTGGTGTCACAAGTCCAGAATGGCAAGATCGAGGAGCAGAACCAGAACCGGGTCCGTGGCATCCTGCGTATCCTCAAGCCCTGCAACCACTTGCTGAGCCAAATCTTCCCCATCCTACAGGACAACCGCGCCAGGGACGTCATCCAGGATTATGGGGCCCAGCACAGCCAGCACTGCACGCTCCTGTTACAGCAAAGATATGAATGTAAAGTAAGTAAAAGTTTTGGCTTCCCTTGTGACATCCAAATGTACTGTGGCTGATGTGCCATTTGGGGGTGGGGGTGGCTAATGCTGGTGTTAATAACAAGAACTACACTAGTAATGAATTGGAAAAGATCAAAGGGGTTTCACCATGGAACTCACGAAAAAGAGTTGTTTGGTTTTTTGTTTTTGTTTTGTTTTGTTTTGTTCTTTGGTCTTAGCGTTGATGTGACTTCCCTAGACATGGGCATATTGCAAGCAAGCGATGTCCTAGATTGCTGACACGTATGCCAGCACCACAGAGCATGTAAAATAATGTACATCCCTGCCATCCTGGTAAATCCATCAGTCTGGGTTGCATCTACCCACATCTCTCTGCTACTGGCTGTAGTGTTTTGCATGGGATTGAAACTTCTTTTTTTTTTTTTTTACAGTTTTTTTTCTTTTTCTTTTTCTTTTTAATTTCTTTTCAGCTTAACAGTATTCATTGTTTGCACCACACCCAGTGCTCCATGCAATCCGTGCCCTCTCTAATACCCACCACCTGGTTCCCCCAACCTCCCACCCCCCGCTGCTTCAAAACCCTCAGATTGTTTTTCAGAGTCCATCAGAAAGGATGAATACCCAACTCTTGTAGCAACATGGACGGGACTGGAAGAGATTATGCTGAGTGAAATAAGTCAAGCAGAGAGGGATTGAAACTTCTTAATGAAGTCTCTTTCATGAGCGTTTTCAGAATGACACCAGGGTTTGGAGAAAATTTGTTTTTTAAAATTTGTTATTTAAAAAATATTTGTTTTTTATGGATTTGGCAATTTTGCGGTCTATATTTGTATTGTAATTTTGCTAAATGTGTTGGTGTTGCTGAATCTGTTGGGAGTCTATGGAACTCAGATTGCAACATGGATCAATCCTGAATTTCTCCAAGGCAAAGCCCCAGGAAAGAAGCATCTTACAAGCAAAGTGGCATACTCATCCCTATTGCCAATGAGAAGCAGGTGACCAAATCCTGTGCAGAGTCAAAGCCAAGATCATTGTTGAAACTGCCAATGAACCAACAACTCCAGAAGCTGATAAGATTTTTCTGAAGAGGAGCATTATGGTTATTCCTGATCTATACTTGAATTCTGAAGGAGTGACAATATCTTACTTTGAGTGGCTGAAGAATATAAATCATGTCACCTATGGCTGTTTGACCTTCAAGTATGAAAGTGATTCTAACTTCCATGTTCTCATGTCTGTACAAGATAGTTTAGAAAGAAAATTTAGAGAAAACCATTGAACTTTTCCCCTTGTATCCACAGCAGGGTTCCAAAACAGAATATCCAAGAAAGACAATGTGCTTTCTGGCTTAGCTTACATTTGGAGTTTTCTGCCAGGCAAATCACACACATAGCCACAAAGTATAACCTAGGTTTTGAACAGAACAGAACAGAACAGAACAGCTACCTATGTAAGCATCACTGAGAAGGTCTTCGAAGTGTACAATGAAGCTGGTTTGACCTTTAAATAAATGGATCATAGCTGACTTCTTCACTATCCCCTTTACCTGTAACTTCCGCAAACTTATCACAAGTTAAATTTAACCACAGAAAGATTTTTCTTTAATGGACATCGTTCTCAATAAGTCCGTCCAATCAGCCCTTTAAGAAGAAAGAAATTAAGGGGGAGATCACATAAATATTGGTGAGTGTGAGAGTAGAAATTGCATGTGCCAGAGGGCCACTTGGGGATATTTTGCCTTTAAATAAAAAGTCTTTTCTTCTAGCTCTGTGCTCCCTTGCTCCATAGGCTGTTCCCAACATGTTAATTGCCTTTTGTTTCAGCTGAGCAATCAGTCATTTGCATAATTTTGCTCTCGCCAAATCTGAGATGGGACATCCTATAAATCTGATGCATTTAAGAAATGGGTGTCTGGCATTTTCAGAAGGTAGTGTTCTAAAATTAGTTACTATTTTTTTACATCAGCAAAATAACTCAATTTCACAGGCTGAAAACAAAAACAAAACTGTTTCTTACATGCATTTTATTTTTTTTAAATGATAGAAGTACATGTTGCTATAATAAAATTGCCTTTAATCATTTAACAAGCCTTACCCTGACTCAAGCGGTAAGTGCTTTTAAACATAAATGAAAAAAAATCATATTTTATGACATAAAATAGTATCATTTATAGCTCATCAGTTCTGTATTATTGTCCAGCAAAAATAAAAAGCCAGATGGATAATCATTATCTTCATAACTACAGATGGTGTAGGCTATTTTTATTATGACCATCTGAATTTGCTAAATATAATTATGACATGTAGTCCAAATAAAGCAGTAACCTCCTTATCATTTTAATTTTATTTCTTTAAAAATGTATTATGCTGAGTAATTGAATAATAATTCAAGTAGAGTATCCCAGAAAAAAACTATTTGGTCTTGCTGTCTGCAGTCTTGCTGACAGCTTAAGCATTGCCAATGTCTCCAGCCCTACCTGATTCCATGTTCCTTTTCTTTTAGAGGCCTCAAATTCACACAAGCTTAATTAACAATGTGATGCTTAAAACACTGTATTGAGTGTTTTCCTTGAGACTTTTTTTGGCCAGGACCTTTTGAACAGTGGTATACCAAAGAAATACTAGACATTAGGTATGTAATGAATGAGGCTTTAAAAAAAAAAAAACAGTAATACTCTTTCAGAAATTTCTAATTACTTTGTAACTTCATGACTTAACCTGGTAATAAAAAGTTACTAAAAGTCCGCCTTCTCAAAAAAAAAAAAATTGAAAGGGAAATATTTTCAGATAAACAGCAGCTAAGGATATTTAACACCAGTATACTTACACAACAGAAATACTGAAAGGATTTCCTTACATAGATGGAATATATTCCTAAATGGTAACATTGAAATAGAGGGATGAATTAAGAGCAATGGAAAGTTTGAACATGTAAGTTTATTTTTTTTATTTTTACCTTTTTTATTATTAAGTTCAATTAGCCGACATAGAGTACATCATTAGTTTCTGATGTAGTGGTCAATGATTCAGTAGTTGCATATAACACACAGTGCTCATCACATCCTGCGCCCTCCTTAATATCCATCATGTAAGTTTAGTAAATATTGATCTGTATAGTAACAATAATGTCTTGAGGATATACATATACATATATATGTATACATGTATATACATACATATATATAATCAAAATACATGTCAATAACAGCACAAAAAGTTGAAGAGGGGGGAAAAGTGTTAAAAACTGTGCTAAAATCCTTACATCTCCCAGGAAGTGGTAAAAGTACTAATTTATAGGATACATGTGGTAATATCCAGGGTAATAGCTAAAATAAGAGTAAAAGATTGCCTCCTAATAGAAATGAAAGAATGAAGTTATTTTTTTTAAAAAAAGGTTAATTCAAAAAGAGGCAAGAAAGGAGAGAAAAAGGAATATAGAGCAGATGTGACATTTGTGGGAAATTAAATGATGTGACAGATGTGGAAAGTTAAATCCAACTACATCAGTAGTTATGTTAAATTTAAATAGACTAAATTCTTTGACTAAGAGTTTATTAACTAAATACTACTTAAAATAATTATACCTTGAATACCAGATACAGAAAGGTTGACAATAAAAGGATGGGAAATGTTGTGTCTTATAAATGATAAAAAAGAAAGCTTATAAAGTGTCAATAGAAACCTTGTCAGCACCTCTCCTTTGTCCATTCCCACAAAGAGATGTTAGTTAGGGAGGTAAATCATCATGAGATTAGCATAGGGTGGCACGTATAATCAGTTCTAGTTTGGCTGCATAAGGCAAGGTCAATATTCAACCCAGAGTTCCCTTAGAAATAAATACAGTCTAATTCAAAAGAGTAGAAACAGCATTTTGAGAAGCTGCATTTCCTTTAGCTCAAACATGCAAATGTAGTTCCAGGCCTGGGATACCAGAGCTGATAATAAGAAGCACTACCACAACAAAAACCTCCAATGTCCAGAAATCTTTTTAAAAGGGTTCCACATTGGGGCGCCTCAGTGGCTCAGTCAGTTAAGCATCTGCCTTCAGCTCAGGTCATGATTCTTGAGTCCCAGGATTGAGGACCAGTCATGCTCTCCGTTCAGCAAGGAGTCTGCTTCTGCCTCTGCCTCTGCCTCTCCCCTTGCTCCTGCTCTCTCTTGTTCACTTTCTCTCAAATAAAAAAATAAAATCTTAAAAAGAAAAGAGGGCGTTCCACATTTACCACTCTTCATTTTCTTGTGAGGCATTCATTGACCCAATTGAGCTAGGAAGCCCTTCATGATCTTACCATGTCTTTAATTTAATGTCTTTAATATTTATATTTCCTATTCTAATTTTGCCCCATAGGTTTTAAGGGTTATTTTGACCCATTTTTGTAAAGTGTTTTGAAATGTGTTCCTTAATCCAATGATGAGATATTGGTTATGACTCCAAATTTACATAAAATGCCTATTTTTAAGGACCTTGATGGTGTTTCAGCAGCTGTTTCTCTGAAAGAGCAAGTGTAAGTGTCATTTCTGTTAAAATCCTTTTGAATCCTTCAGAGACATTAGCAGTGGCCCTGTGTCAGTCACCTGTCAGCTTTGGGCCAATCTTTGTTCTTGGGAATTTTCCCAAAGCCAATTTCAGGTAGTTTTTCTCCTGTTAACATTCAGGAAGTTACATTTGTAACTTCCACATTAGTCTATTGGATGACAGTGGGATATGTTTTTGTAAATTCATTGTTGTATGGCTTAGATACTGCCATGCCTGTTCATTTCATGTATCCAAGTGGCTACCTACAGGCAGTGGACCAAGGCATCATCTTGGCATTCTGATTCTCCTCTGAGACAGTAATTGGATTCTTTTAGTGAGCATCCATATGATCTACTTTAATTTTCTTTCTAAAATTCCACAGACCAGCACACCTGGATGGGGCAGTCAGTTAAGTGTCCAAGTTAGTTTGGATTTGGGTTGTGATATCAGGGTCATAAGATTGAGCCCCTATTGGGGCTCCATGCTCAGTGGGGAGTCTCCTTGGGTTTCTCTCTCTCCCTCTGCCCCTCCCCACCCCCACTCACTCTTGCTCTCTCTCTAAAGTAAATAAATGAACCTTTTTAAAAAAAATAATAAAATTCCATAGGACTTCCACAGTTGTGTTCTTCACATACAGTAGTCTTTAGCTATTCATTCATTAAAACATTTATCAACTATACCTGGGCTTTTGGCTCTGGACTAAGAATTTGTGATAAATAAATAAATAAAATTATCTGTGCCTTTTCTTTTTTTTTTTAATTTATTCCCAGTATAGTTAACATACAGCATTATATTAGTTTCAGGTGTGCAATATAGTGATTCAACAGTTCTGTGCTTTACTCAGTGCTCATCATGATAAGTTTACTCTTAATCCCCTTCACCTATTTCAACCATCTCCTCACCCACCTCCCTTCTGGTAACCATCAGTTTCTTCTCTAAAGTTAAGAGTCTGATCCTTGGGATGTCTTAGTGGCTCTGTCAGTTAAGCATCCAACTCTTGATTCCAGCTCAAGTCATTATCTCAGGGTCCTGGGACCAAGCCCCACATCTGGCTCCTCATCCAGGGGGTGTCTGCTGGAGATTCTCTCCCTCTCCCTCTGCCCCTCGTCGCCCCCCCCATGTTTGTTCTCTCTCTCTCTCTCAAATAAATAAATAAATAAATCTTTCCAAAAAAGAGTTTGATTCTTGGTTTGTATCTTTTTTCCTTTGCTCATTTTTTTTTTTAAGATTTTATTTATTTATTAGAGAGAGAGAGGGAGAGAGAGCAAGCACAGGCAGACAGAATGGCAGGCAGAGGCAGAGGAAGAAGCAGGCTCCCTGATGAGCAAGGAGCCCAATGTGGGACTCGATCCCAGGACGCTGGGATCATGACCCGAGCCGAAGGCAGCTGCTTAACCAACTGAGCCACCCAGGCGTCCCTGTTTTGTTTCTTAAATTCCACATATGAGTAAAATCATGTTATTTGTCTTTCTCTGACTGACTTAGTTTGCTTAGCTTTATACTCTCTAGCTCCATCCATGTTGTTGCAAATGGCAAGATTTCATTCTTTGAAATCTTTGTGGTTAAATTATATATATATACACATATATATGCATATATGTGTGTGTGTATGTATACATGTGATATATATATATCACATCTTCTTTGTCCATTAATCTGTCAGTGGACACTTGGGCTGCTTCCACGGTTTGGCTATTATAAATAATGCTGCAATAAATATAAGGGTGCCTGTATCTATTTGAATTAGTGTATTTGTATTTTGGGGGTAAATACCCAGTAGTGCAATTACTGGATTGTAGGGGATGTCCACTCTCACCACTTATATTCATATATTCAGCATAACTCTGAAGGTCTAGCCACAGCAATCAGACAACAAAAAGAAATAAAAGGCATCCAAACTGGTAAAGAAGAAGTAAAACTTATGCTATTTGCAGATGACATGATACTATATATAGAAAACCCCAAAGACCCCACCAAAAAATAGTAGAATTGATAAATGAATTCAGTAAAGTCACAAGATACAATATCAACATACAGAAATCTGTTGCCTTCCTATATGATAATAATGTAGCAGCAGAAAGAGAAATTAACAAATTAAGAAAACAATTCCATTTACAAGTGCACCAAAAACAATGAAGTACCCAGGAACAGATTTAACCAAAGAGGTAAAAGACCTGTACTCTGAAAACTATAAAACATTGATGAAAGAAATTGAAGACTGCACAAAGAAATGGAAAGACATTCTGTGCTCATGGATTAGGGGACTAAATGTCGTTTAAAAAGTCTGTGTCTTTTTGTCTTTTCAGGTAGGAATTTACTGTCTGCTGGGCAAATAGCTGCAGACTTCCCTATGAAGTGTCCTTTTTCAGTACAGAAGCTCCCACTAGTGGAGCAAGCAGCCTATTACACTTTAGTGGGAAGAGAGTCCTAAAATTCCTACTACTCACCAACAGGACAAAGTGTTCTATCATTGATCCTAGAGGTAGAGAGAGACTACCTTCTCATGAATATGATGCACTTACTCCATTTCACCATATTCCTAAGTATAACATTTACATTTTACCAAAGAACTATGTTGTACAGCTCTCCCTTTCTTTGAATATATTTTTGACATCACTTATATCAAAATATATATCTTGGTAATTGTCCTTCAGCCATATAGTCTGTTTCCAGGGTGTACTAGTAATTGTGTCTCAAATGGTTTGTACTTAGTCATAACATAGGTTTCTAAATCAGAATACCAGTAGCTGCCATTTGGTGTCAGAATTGGACTTTTGCTAATAACTCCAGGCTGAGTTTTAGTAGTATACACCTATAAAATCATTGGTCCTTTAAGTTTATGAAGTCCCAGAGGTGCAGTTTGTACTCTTAACCTTTGCATATCCTCAAAGACGTCCTTTGTTCCAGCTCATCTGAATTAAGTGGATTTTTTCCTAGTCACTTTATATTAGAGTGGAGAGGATACCCAAATGCAGTATATGTATCTACCAGAATCTCTATTGCTTCACAAGACCTTGTGTTCTTTTGTCATTAGTGGGACCCAGAAGGGATAATAATTTGTTCTTTACTATTTGTGAAATGTCCCTAGAGGCCTCAACTTGGGATATTCCTCAATACTTGACTGATTGGCTTTAGCCCTTAATCAGCCATATAAATGCTCTTGACTTCCTCTTCCAAAGAGGAAATATCAATGTAATGAATCAACTGATTTTGAAAGTGGTCCTATCTAAACCTCATCCTATCATGTTGTGACAGTAAGCCAGAGAATTCAGGTACCCATGCAGGAGAACAGTAATTACGTGATGGAGTCCATCTCACATGAAGATGAACTGAACTTGACCTGCTTTCCAGAATGGGATACAAGAGCCAAGTCACCTTTAGCAAACCAGTCACCTTTAACCTGCTTAATTCTTGAAATGTTTTCCTGGAGCACTGGGTGTGGTGCAAAAACAATGAATTCTGTTACTCTGAAAAGAAATAAAAATAAATGAATAAATAAATAAAATAAAAAACCACATTATGATACCACCTTATACCAGTTAGAATGGCAAAAATAGACAAGTCAAGAAACAACAAATGTTGGAGAGGATGTGGGGAAAGGGGAATCCCTTTACACTGTTAGAGGGAATGCAAATTCATGCAGCCACTTTGGAAAACAGTGTGGAGGTTCCTCAAAAAATTAAAAATAGAGCTACCCTATGACCCAGCAATTGTACTACTGGGTATTTACCCCAAAGATACAGACAGAGTGAAAAGAAAGGCTGTATGCACCACAGTGTTCATAGCAGCAATGTCCACAATAGCCAAAATGTGGAAAGAGCCAAGATACCCTTCAACAGACAAGTGGATAAAGAAGATGTGGTCCATATACACAATAGAATATTAGCCCTCAGAAAGGATGAATACCCAACTTTTGCATCAACATGGATGGGACTAGAGAAGATTATTCTAAATGAAATAAGTCAAGCAAAGAAAGTTAATTATCATATTGTTTCACTTATTTGTGGAACATAAGGAATAACATGGAGGACATTAGGAGAAGGAAGGGAAAAATGAAGGGGGAGAAATCAGAGTGGGAGATGAACCATGACAGACTATGGACACTGGGAAACAAACTGAGGGTTTTAGAAAGGAGGGAGCTGGGGAGGTGGGTGATCCTGGTGATGGGAATTAAGGAGAGCACGGATTGTATGGAGCACTGGGTGTTATACACAAACAATGAGTCATGGAATACTACATCGAAAACTAGTGATGTGCTGTATGGTGACTAACATAGCACAATAAAAAATAAATTAAAAAAAGAAAATGTTTTCCTCATGTCTGGCATAGCAAAGGCTATTGATGGAAGTTCTTTTAAAATTCAGTAGTCAACAGTCAGCTGTGCAATGTTTTTCATAAGCCATATAGGAATATTATAGAGAGAATTAGAGGACACATTCACTCTTTTTCTTTTTTTCTTTCTTAAAAAAGGCTATTGAGGGGCGCCTGGGTGGCTCAGTGGGTTAAGCCGCTGCCTTCAGCTCGGGTCATGATCTCAGGGTCCTGGGATCGAGTCCCGCATTGGACTCTCTGCTCAGCAGGGAGCCTGCTTCCCTCTCTCTCTCTCTCTCTCTCTCTCTGCCTGCCTCTCTGTCTACTTGTGATCTCTCTCTGTCAAATAAACAAATAAAATCTTTAAAAAGAAAGGCTATTGATTGCAAGTATTAATTTCAGCCAAAAAGAAGGAATTTATTACAAAGATACACAGATAATTTACAGAATCAAGGGGCAAAAATGTCCCTGGATCTCAGGAAAGAGCTGGAACTGATTCATCATGGGTTTCTAATCTCTCACCAGGGCCCCAAACCACTGGTTACCGAGGCTCCTGCACACTAGGATCCTTTGGAGAGCTTTAACAATGACCAAGCCCAAGCCCTTCTTCAGATTCTGATTTATTTGGTTTGGGGTTCAGCCTGGGTATTGGGCCTTTTTAAAGCTTTCTGAGTGATTCTTATTTCAACAAATTTTGAGAACCACTGTCCTAAACTAATTCGTTCCTCTGTCCTTTGTCCTAGCTGCCTGGGAGCCCTGGGTCTTTGATCAATACCCATACTCTTTCTTAATAATGGCTGAGGTTCACTATCCTCTAGTACTCAGATACTGCTTAGTAATTACTACAGAAGAGAGTGCAGATAATGCTAATGGATCCCCTTTTGCATGTAATTAGAACCAGGCAAAGGGTGAATTTACCCAACATTTGTTTACAACCTGGTAGTGGCAATGCTCTCTATTCCTGCATCAACTGTCCTCTGTATATACATTTAGAACAATGTAATACCTCTACTGGGTATCTCTCACTTCCTCCATTATTTACACTTTAACTCAGTCCTCATAACTTCTGCCACAGAATCAGCATGTCACCCCTAATACCTTCTGATTTCCCTACAAATGTAATAGACATCATGTACCAGAATCCCTAGGGAAACTAATGTGTTTTCAATGTTAAAAGAGCATAGAGGTTATGATAGTCCTAAAGTGGGGGGCGGTGGTGATCATGGACAAATCTAAAAGATGAGATCCAAAAGGTTAGAAATGAAATTTTCCATGCCTATAAACAGATCTGCCAGGACAAGTTGTCTTCAACAACTATGTTTTGGTGGAAGAGTTAAGATGGCAGAGAAGTAGGGGGACCCTGGGCTTTCCTCATCCCTGGAATACAGCTATATTAAGGTCAGAGCCTTGGAACACTCAGAAAATCTATTTTAGGATTGGGAGAACAATCTCCACCAGTGGAGGGAGATAGCATGACAGGCACAAGACTTTTTTCAACAAACAAATCAAAACACACCTAGATAAAGTTCCAAACACTCCCCACTGCAAACAAGGAGGAACTCTGTGGAGGATGGACCAGTGGGAGAGAGCAGCCAAAACACAACAGCAGTGTTTGTGTATGTACACAGCATACACCAGAAACACTTCCTGAAGTGCAAGGCCCTGGACAGTGTACGACCTCTTTTTAATATTACATTACTCTGAGGTGCAGGAAACATAACAAGCTTTCATAACATACAAGAGACAGAAACTTAACCAAATGACAACATGGAGGAATTCTCCCCAAGAGAAAGGTTGTGAAGATATAACAGTCAGAGACTTTCTCAAAACAGATATAAGCAGTATATCTGAACAAGAATTTGGATCAACAGTCATAAGACTACTAGTTGGACTTTAAAAAAGCATACAAGACACAGAGAAACACTTGCTGCAGAGATAAAAGACCTAAAAACTAGTCAGGCTGGAATAAAAAATGCTATAACTGAAATGTAAAACACACTGGATATAATCACTATGAGGATTAAAGAAGCAGAGGAAAGGATAGGTGATATAGAAGATAAAATTATGGGGGAAAAATGAAGCTGGAAAGAAGAGGGAAAGAGGGGTGCCTATGTGGCTCTGTTGGTTGAGTGTCTGCCTTGATCCTAGGGTCCTGGGGTCAATCTCCACATGAGGCCCCCTCCTCAGCAGGGAATCTGCTTCTTCCTCTCCCTCTGCCCCTCTGCCCCCTGCTTGTGCTCTCTCTTGCTCTCTCTCTCTCTCTCTCTCTCTCTCTCTCAAATAAATAAAATCATTAAAAAAAGAACAGGAAAAGAAAAATATTAGGTCATGAATATAGACTTAGGGAACTCAACAATTCCACAAAATGCAATAATATCTGTATCATAAGAGACTCAGAAGAAGAGTAGGAAAAGGGGGCAGAAGGTTTATTTGACCAAATTATAGCTGAGAACTTCCCTAATCTGGGGAAAGAAATAGGCATTCAAAAGTCAAAAAGGCACATAGAACTCCCCTCAAAATGAACATAAATAGGTCAACACCATGACATATATCATAGTGAAACTTGCAAAATAACAAAGATAAAGAGAGAATTTTGAAAGCAGCAGGGAGAAAACGTCCTTAACCTACAAGGGTAAACACATAAGGCTGGCAGCAGACCTGTCCACAGAGACCTGGCAGGCCAAAGAGAGGAGGTATGATATATTCAAAGTGCTAAATGAGAAAAATGTAGCCATGAATACTTTATCCAGCAAGGCTCTTATTCAAAATAGAAAGAGTGATAAAAAGTTTCTAAGACAAACAAAAACTAAAGGAGTTTGTGAACACTAAACCAGCCCTGCAAGAAATATTAAAGGGTACACTTTGAGCAGAGAGACCAAACTCAACAAAGACTAGAAAGGAATAGATACAATAACATGACTAAAAAGGAGCAGAGACGATCTATAGGAACAACAGGTTTACAGATAATAAAATAGCACTAATCTCATATCTTTCAATAATTACTCTGAATATAAGTGGACTGAATGTTCCAACCAAAAGACACAAGGTATAAGAATGGATTTTTTAAAATCTATCGAGGAAGGAGTCAAGATGGCAGAGGAGTAGTAGGCTAAGATGACATCAGGTCGTAGCAGTTCAGTTAGATAGTTATCAAACCATTCTGAACACCTACAAATCCAACAGGAGATCGAAAAGAAAAAGAGCAGCAATTCTAGAAACAGAAAATCAACCACTTTCTGAAAGGTAGGACGTGTGGAGAAGTGAATCTGAAGCAATGGGAAGATAGACCACAGGAGGAGGGGCCGGCTCCCAGCAAGCAGCAGAGCAACAGAGCACAAAATCAGAACTTTTAAAAGTCTGCTTCCACTGAGGGATATTGCTCCAGAGGCTAAGTGGGGGTGGAGCCCTCATGGGGACAGCGTGGTCTCAGGTCACATGGGATCACAGAAGGACCGGGGTGTCTGAGTGTAGCAGAGCTCACAGGTATTAGAGCAGGGAAGCCAGCTACAGAGATGGAGCCAAGGAATGAGCTCTCAGCTCGGGGTTACCTTAAACTGTGATCTGCAGTATAGTCAGGACTCTGCTCTTTGAGCAGGGACCCCACAAGTGGCAGATCTGGGGAGACCCCCCAAAAGACCAGAGTGGCAGGAATCTGCTGGGTTTGGAGATTGCAAATGGGGCTGTGTGCCAGAGACAGAAATGCTTGGTCACAGGCCGGGTGAGCTCGGAGCATGGCTGAAGATCAGGGACATGGGAGTGATTGAGCTCTTTTCTCCGAGGATGCACTGAGAGTGGGGCCCTGAGCTGTTGGCTCCTCTGGGCAAGAGATTGGGAGGCCACCATTTTCATTACCATCCTCCAGAGCTCTATGGAAAGGGTTCAGGGAATAAAATCTCCTGAGAGCGAACCTGAGCAGATTACTTAGCCCAGCCCCTGGCAAGGGCGGTGCAATTCTGCCTCAGGCAAAGACACTTGAGAATCACTACAATGGCCCCTCCCCCAGAAGATCAGCAAGAACATCCAGCCAAGACCAAGCTCAATGATCAAGGAGAATAGCGGAATTCCAGAGGAGGGGAAAGCAAAGCACTGAATTCATGGCTTTCTCCCCATAATTCTTTAGTCTTGCAAAGTTAATTAAATTTTTTTAAATTTTTTTTCTTATTCGAATTTTTAAACTTTTACTCTTTCCTCTTTTAACATTTTTTAACTAGTTTATCTTAACAATACCTTTCTTTTTAAAAAAAAAATCCTTTTGAACCTTCATTATTACGGTCATTTTTTTTTATTTTATTTCTTTTCAGTGTTCCAGAATTCATTGTTTATGCACCACACCCAGTGCTCCATGCAATCCGTGCCCTCCATAATACCCACCACCAGGCTCACCCATCCACCCACCCCTCTCCCCTCCAAAACCCTCAGTTTGTTTCCCAGAGTCCATAGTCTCTCATGGTTCGTTCCCCACTCCGATTTCCCCCAAATCACTTCTCCTCTCCATCTCCGAGTGTCCTCCATGTTATTCCTTATGCTCCACAAATAAGTGAAACCATATGATACTTGACTATCTCTGCTTAACTTACTTCACTCAGCATAATCTCCTCCAGTCCTGTCTAGTTGATACAAAAGTTGGGTATTCTTCCTTTCTGATGGAGGCATAATACTGGATTGTATATATGGACCACCATATCTACTTTATCCATTCATCCGTTGAAGGACATCTTGGTTCTTTCCAGTTTGGCAACTGTGGCCATTGCTGCTATGGACATTGGGGTACAGATGGCCCTTCTTTTCCCTACATCTGTATCTTTGTGGTAAATACCCAGTAGTGCAATTGCAGGGTCATAGGGTAGCTCTATTTTTATTTTTTTGAGGAATCTCCACACTGTTTTCCAAAGTGGCTGCACCAACTTGCATCCCCACCAACAGTGTAAGAGGGTTCCCTTTCTCCACATCCTCTCCAACACATGTTGTTTACCGTCTTGTTAATTTTGGCCATTCTAACTGGTGTAAGGTGGTATCTCAATGTGGTTTTGATCTGAATCTCCCTGATGGCTAATGATGAACATTTTTTCATGTGTCTGTTAGCCATTTGTATGTTTTCTTTGGAGAAGTGTCTGTTCATGTCTTCTGCCCATTTTTTGATGTGATTATCTGTTTTTTTGTGTGTTGTGTTTGAGGAATTCTTTATAGATCTTGGATATCAGTCATGTTTTATCCTTCATTGTACCTAACTTAATATTTGTATACATATAGGGTTTTTCTTAAAAATTTTGGGATACAACTTCTAATAGATCAAAATATACCCTAAATCTAGCACAGGGCTTTGTTCTAGTCTCCAGCCTGAGCAAATTCCTCCACTTTCTTTTTCTTTCGTTTCCCAACCAACTTGTCTTATCAACTCCTTTTTTAGAATTTTTTAAAAATTTTCATCTTTATAGTCATATTCCATCCCTTCATCGTGTTTACCCTTATTGTGTGTGTGTGTGTGTGTGTGTGTGTGTGTGTGTGTGTGTGTGTATATATATACATATATATATATATATATGTTTTTCTTTCTTTAAAATTTTGGGAGGTAATTTCTTCTAAGAGACCAAAATACACCCAAAATCAAGTGGGTAGTTCTGTTCTATTCACCAGTCTAATATATTTTTGTATATATTTAACTTTAAAAAAATTTTTTAACTTCTTTTTAACCCCTTTCTTCTCCCCATGATTTGGGGTCTCTTCTGATTTGGTTAACGCACATTTTTCTGGGGTCTTTACTGCCCTTTTAGTATTTTATTCTCTTGTTCATATATCCTTATCTGGATAAAATAACAAGGCAGAAAAACTCACCACAAAAAAAAAAAAGAAAAGAGAGAGATAAGGCAGTATCGAAGGCTAGGGACTTAATAATACAGACATTGGCAATATGTCAGATCTAGAGTTCAGGATGATAATTCTCAAGGTCCTAGCTGGGCTCAAAAAGGCATGGAAGATATTACAGAAATTCTGTCTGGAGAAATAAAAGCCCTCTCTGGAAAGCAAAAGAACTAAAATCTAACCAAGCTGAAATTTTAAAAAGCTATTAATGAGGTGCAATAAAAAATGGCGTCTCTTACTGCTAGGATAAATGCAACAGAAGAGAGAATTAGAGATATAGAAGATCAAATGATGGAGAATAAAGAAGCTGAGCAAAAGAGAGACAAACAACTACTGGACCATGAGGGGAGAATTCAAGAGATAAGTGATACCATAAGACAAAAAATATTAGAATAATTGGTATTCCAGAAGAAGAAGGGGGGGCAGAAGGTATAATGGAGTGAATTATTGTAGAGAATTTCCCTAATATGGCAAAGGGAACAAACATCAAAATCCAGGAGGTGCAGAGAATCCCCCTCAAAATCAGTAAGAATAGGTCCACACCCTGTCATCTAATAGTAAAACTTACAAGTCTTAGTGACAAAGAGAAAATTCTGAAAGCAGCCCAGGACAAAAAGTCTGTAACATACAATGGTAAAAATACTAGACTGGCAGCAGACTTATCCACAGAGACCTGGCAGGCCAGAAAGAACTGGCATGATATATTCAGAGCACTAAATGAGAAAAACATGCAGCCAAGAATACTATATCTGGGGCACCTGGGTGGCTCAGTGGGTTAAAGAATACTATATCCAGCTAGGCTATCACTGAAAATAGAAGGAGATATAAAAAGCTTCCAGGACAAAAAAAAAAAAAAAAAACAAAAAACAAAAAACAAAAGAATTTGTAGACACCAAACCAGCTCTACAGGAATTATTGAAAGGGGTTCTCTAAGCAAAGAGAGACCCTAAAAGTAGTAGACCAGAAAGGAACAAGGACAATATACAGTAACAGTCACCTTAAAGCAATACAATGGCACTAAATTCATAATGCTCAATAGTTACCCTGAATGTAAATGGGCTAAATGCCCACAATCAAAAGACACAGGGTATCAGGATGGATTAAAAAAACAAAACCCATCAATATGCTATCTACAAGGGACTCATTTTAGACCCAAAGACACCTCCAGATTTAAAGTGAGGGGATGGAAAACAATTTACCATGCTAATGGACATCAGAAGAAAGCAGGAGTGGCAATCCTTATATCAGATCAATTAGATTTTAAGCCAAAGACTATAATAAGAGATGAGGAAGGACACTATATCATACCCAAAGGGTCTGTCCAACAAGAAGATCTAACAATTTTAAATATCTATGCCCCTAACGTGTGAGCAGCCAACTATATAAAACTATTAATAAAAAAATCAAAGAAACACATGGACAGTAATACAATAATAGGAGGGGACTTTAACAACCCCCCTCACTGAAATGGACATATCATCCAAGCAAAAGATCAACAAGGAAATAAAGGCCTTAAATGACACACTGGACCAGATGGACATCACAGATATATTCAGAACATTCCATCCCAAAGCAACAGAATACACATTCTTCTCTAGTGCGCATGGAACATTCTCCAGAATAGATCACATCCTGGGTCACAAATCAGGTCTCAACTGGTATCAAAAGATTGGGATCATTCCCTGCATATTTTCAGACCACAATGATCTGAAGCTAGAACTCAATCACAAGAGGAAATTTGGAAAGAACCCAAATACATGGAGACTAAACAGCATCCTTCTAAAGAATGAATGGGTCAACCAGGAAATTAAAGAAGAATTGAAAAAATTCATGGAAACAAATGATAATGAAAACACAACGGTTCAAAATCTGTGGAACACAACAAAGGCAGTCCTGAGAGGAAAATATATAGCGGTACAAGCCTTTCTCAAGAAACAAGAAAGGTCTCAGGTACACAACCAAACCCTACACCTAAAGGAGCTGGAGAAAGAACAAGAAAGAAACCCTAAACCCAGCAGAAGAAGAGAAATCATAAAGATCAGAGAAGAAATCAATGAAATAGAAACCAAAAAAAAAAAAAAAATAGAACAAAACAAGAAAACAAGGAGCTGGTTCTTTGAAAGAATTAATAAGATCGATAAACCCCTGGCCAGACTTATCAAAAAGAAAAGAGAAAGGACCCAAATAAATAAAATCATGAATGAAAGAGGAGAGATCACATCTAACACCAAAGAAATACAGACAATTATAAGAACGTACTATGAGCAACTCTATGCCAACAAATTTGACAATCTGGAAGAAATGGATGCATTCCTAGAGACATATAAACTACCACAACTGAACCAGGAAGAAATAGAAAGCCTGAACAGACCCATAACCAGTAAGGAGATTGAAACAGTCATCAAAATTCTCCGAACAAACAAAAGCCCAGGGCCAGATGGCTTCCCGGGGGAATTCTACCAAACATTTAAAGAAGAACTAATTCCTATTCTCCTGAAACTGTTCCAAAAAATAGAAATGGAAGGAAAACTTCCAAACTCATTTTATGAGGCCAGCATCACCTTGATCCCCAAACCAGGCAAGGATCCCATCAAAAAAGAGAACTACAGACCAATATCCTTGATGAACACAGATGCAAAATTTCTCACCAAAATACTAGCCAATAGGATTCAACAGTACATTAAAGGATTATTCACCACGACCAAGTGGGATTTATTCCAGGGCTGCAAGGTTGGTTCAACATCTGCAAATCAATCAATGTGATAGAACACATTAATAAAAGAAAGAACAAGAACCATATGATACTCTGAATAGATGCTGAAAAAGCATTTGACAAAGTACAGCATCCCTTCCTGATCAAAACTCTTCAAAGTGTAGGGATAGAGGGCACATACCTCAATATCATCAAAGCCATCTATGAAAACCCCACCGCAAATATCATTCTCAATGGAGAAAAACTGAAAGCTTTTCCGCTAAGGTCAGGAACACGGCAGGGATGTCCGTTATCACCACTGCTATTCAACATAGTACTAGAAGTCCTAGCCTCAGCATCAGACAACAAAAGGAAATTAAAGGCATCCAGATCGGCAAAGAAGAAGTCAAACTATCACTCTTTGCAGATGATATGATACTATATGTGGAAAACCCAAAAGACTCCACTCCAAAACTGCTAGAACTTGTACAGGAATTCAGTAAAGTGTCAGGATATAAAATCAATGCACAGAAATCAGTCGCATTTCTCCACACCAACAACAAGACAGAAGAAAGAGAAATTAAGGAGTCAATCCCATTTACAATTGCACCCAAAACTATAAGATACCTAGGAATAAATCTAACCAAAGAGACTAAGAATCTATACACAGAAAACTATAAAGTACTCATGAAAGAAATTGAGGAAGACACAAAGAAATGGGAAAATGTTCCATGCTCCTGGATTGGAAGAATAAATATTGTGAAAATGTCTATGCTACCTAAAGCAATCTACACATTTAATGCAATTCCTATCAAAGTACCATCCATTTTTTTCAAAGAAATGGAACAAATAATCCTAAAATTTATATGGAACCAGAAAAGACCTCGAATAGCCAAAGCAATATTGAAAAAGAAAGCCAAAGTTGGTGGCATCACAATTCCGGACTTCAAGCTCTATTACAAAGCTGTCATCATCAAGACAGCATGGTACTGGCACAAAAACAGACACATAGATCAATGGAACAGAATAGAGAGCCCAGAAATAGACCCTCAACTCTATGGTCAACTAATCTTCGACAAAGCAGGAAAGAATGGAATTTTTTCCAATGGAAAAAAGACAGCCTCTTCAGTAAATGGTGTTGGGAAAATTGGACAGCCACATGCAGAAAATTGAAATTGGATCATTTCCTTATACCACACACGAAAATAGACTCCAAATGGATGAAGGATCTCAATGTGAGAAAGGAATCCATCAAAATCCTTGAGAAGAACACAGGCAGCAACCTCTTCGACCTCAGCCGCAGCAACATCTTCCTAGGAACATCGCCAAAGGCAAGGGAAGCAAGGGCAAAAATGAACTATTGGGATTTTATCAAGATCAAAAGCTTTTGCACAGCAAAGGAAACAGTTAACAAAACCAAAAGACAACTGACAGAATGGGAGAAGATATTTGCAAATGACATATCAGATAAAGGGCTAGTGTCCAAAATCTATAAAGAACTTAGCAAACTCAACACCCAAAGAACAAATAATCCAATCAAGAAATGGGCAGAGGACATGAACAGACATTTCTGCAAAGAAGACATCCAGATGGCCAACAGACACATGAAAAAGTGCTCCATATCACTCGGCATCAGGGAAATACAAATCAAAACCACAATGAGATACCACCTCACACCAGTCAGAATGGCTAAAATTACCAAGTCAGGAAATGACAGATGCTGGCGAGGATGCAGAGAAAGGGGAACCCTCCTACACTGTTGGTGAGAATGCAAGCTGGTGCAATCACTCTGGAAAACAGCATGGAGGTTCCTCAAAAAGTTGAAATAGGGCTACCCTATGACCCAGCAATTGCACTACTGGGTATTTACCCTAAAGATACAAACATAGTGATCCGAAGGGGCACATGAACCTGAATGTTTATGGCAGCAATGTCTACAATAGCCAAACTATGGAAAGAACCTAGATGTCCATCAACAGATGAATGGATAAAGAAGAGGTGGTATATATACACAATGGAATACTATGCAGCCATCAAAAGAAATGAAATCTTGCCATTTGTGACAACGTGGATGGAACTAGAGGGTATCATTCTTAGCGAAATAAGTCAATCGGAGAAAGACAACTATCATATGATCTCCTTGATATGAGGGAGTGGAGATGAAACATGGGGGGTTAAGGGGGTAGGAGAAGAATAAATGAAACAAGATGGGATTGGGAGGGAGACAAACCATAAGTGACTCTTAATCTCACAAAACAAACTGAGGTTTGATGGGGGGAGGGGGGTTGAGGGGAGTGGGGTTATGGGCATTGGGGAGGGTATGTGCTATGGTGAGTGCTGTGAAGTGTGTAAACCTGGCAATTCACAGACCTGTACCCCTGGGGATAAAAATACATCATATGTTTATAAAAAAATAAAAAATAAAAAAATAAAGATGAAAAATATATTTTTTAATTTCTAAAAAAGGAATTGATAAAGTAAGTTGGTTGGGAGAATAAAGAAAAAGAAAGTGGAGAGAGTCTGCTCGGGCTGGAGACTAGAACAAGCCCAGAGCTAGATTTAGGGTATATTTTGATCTATTAGAAGAAGTTGTACCCCAAATTTTTTTAGATGAAAAACCCCTATATGTGTACAAAAAATAAAGTTAGACACATGAAGGATAAAATATGACTATAATAATGAAGGTTCAAAAAGATTATTTTTTTAATGAAAGATATTGTTAAGATAAACTAGTTAAAAAACGTTAAAAGAGGAAAGGATAAAAGTTAAAAAAAATTTAGCAGAAGAAAAAAATAAAATTAAAAAATTAATTAACTGCAAGACTAAAGAATTATGGGGAGAAAGCCATGGATTCCATGCTTTGCTTTCTCCTCCTCTGCAATTCCGCTGTTCTCCATGGTAAGTGAACTTGGTCTTGGCTGGATTTCTTGTTGATCTTCCGGGGGAGTGGCCTGTTGTAGTGATTCTCAAGTGTCTTTGCCCAAGGTGGAATTGCACCGCCCTTACCAGGGGCCAGGCTAAGTAATCCACTCCGGTTCTCTTTCGGAAGCTTTTGTTCCCTGAATGCTTTCCGTAGAGTTCCAGAGGACAGGAATGAAAATGGCAGCTTCCCAATCTCCCACCCAGGGGAGCCGAGATCTCGGGGCCCCACTCTTCAGTGCACCCTCAGAGAAAAGTGCTCATTCACTCTCGTCTCCCTGGCCTCTGGCCGCATTCCGAGCTCACCCAGCCTGTGACCAAGCGTCTCTGTCTCCGGCACACAGCTCCACCTGGAGTCTCCAAACCCCGCAGATCCCTGAGCTCTTCCAGGGTGTGTCTCCCCAGATCTTGTGGGGAACCCACTCACAGAGCAGTGGCCTGTGCCATGGATTATGGTTCAAAGTATCCCTGAGTTGAGAGCTCACTCCTCGGCTCTGTCTCCTTAGCCAGCTTCCTCGCTCTAATACCTGCGAATTCTGTGACACTCAGACACCCCCAATCCTTCTGTGTCTCTGCGGGATCTGGGGCCACGCTGACCCTGCATGGGCTTCACCCCAGTTTAGCCTCTGGAGTGATGTCCCTCAGTGGAGCAGACTCTTAAAAGTTCTGATTTTGTGCTCCGTTGCTCCGCCGCTTGCCCAGAGCCGGCCCCTCCCCCTGTGGTCTATCTTCCCGATGTTTTGGATTCACTTCTCCGCCAGTCCTACCTTTCAGAAAGTGGTCGATTTTCTGTTTCTAGAGTTGTTGCTCTTCTCTTCAATCTCCTGTTGGATTTGTAGGTGCTCACAGTGGTTTGATAAGCTATCTAGCTGATCTCCTGCTACCTGATGTCATCTCAGCCTGCTACTTCTCCACCATTTGACTCCTCCCTCAAATATCAAGATTTCTTTTTTTTCTGATGGCTAAGTAATATTCCATTATGTATATATAAAATCTCACATCCTTTTTTTTTTGGAAGTAGGCTCCACTCTGGGCCTATTTTATGAACTTAACCATGTTTGAGGGTGTAGAACTACATTTTCTGGTGCATTCATCTTCTTTGAAACTGGATTTAAATCACACTCCTATAGCCTTCTTGGGCATCAGATTGTCTTACTAGACAGAATTTATAGGTAATCAGGATTTGGGTTCTAGGAAGGGCTTTGCTTCTGGCATCATGGATGAAGAATTGATAAGTAAGGACTCAGGAGTCACTCTTATGGGTAAATAAGTCTGGGCTAGACCTTGCGTTATCAGCCACAATTATACAAAACCAGGAATCAGGCTAGGGCACCATGGAGAATCCTGAAAGTTGCTTAAAGGATAGGCTCTAGGCCCTAGGCCATAGATAACATTGTTTAACTATACTCCCTGATGTTATAAACTAGATACAGAGTCTTAGAAAAAAGTGGAACAATATATGGGCTTGAAAATGGGAATTGGAACTTAGACTCTGAGGAAGTATTTAAGGATCAAGATTAGAGAGGTACACAACTATGATATATACAGGACAGAATATTTATAAGCAGCACTTCCAGACTGAAGAAAGAAAGGTAAGATCTACTGCCTTGAGGCAGGGGTCAGAAACAACTGATGATTTCGACAACATAGGAGCCCTATCAAGCACAAGCTGTCACAGAACTGAGAGGATAAGTTCCCTATCTTCTTCTCTTACACTCTCCCTGTCCTACCCTGTCTAAAGGAATTGTTCAGAGTGTGTTGTTCTGCAGAGGGTCTCCTTTCCTAGTTGTTCCTTTGGGCACTGGCATGATTTCCATTCACATACTTTGTTTCCTTCTTTTTCCAGAGTTCTCTGCCCAACTGAGATATGCAGCTATCCCAGATAATAATGTAAGTGCAAGTACCATACACCTAGAGTCCCTAATACTTCTTGTCTCATTTATGGCAGCTCTTCTTTTTGAAAACAGTCACAATACCCTCCCTTCTGAGTGAAATTGCCCTTGAGATTATAAAATAATTAAGCTTTGGAAGGGAACCATACCAAAATGATTTCAAAATGTCAGTGTTAAGCAACCTTAGTGATCTCTGCATGATTTTCTTACACCTCCTTTAGGCCTTTAGGAAACAACAAGTTCAGTGATTGTTGCAGCAAAAACTTAATTCCTGATAGTGCAACATCCTCTAAGAGTGATTTACTATCTGACTTCTGCCTACAGTTGTAGCCCATGGTAATGACACTGGTAAAAATAATAGATGAGCTTTCTGTGTAGATATTTTTCCAAATACTTTACATATCATATTTATCCTTGCAAAAACTGTATAAGATTGGTACTGTTATGACCTCACATTACAGACAGGAAAACTGAGGTCCAGAACAGTTAAGTCATTTGTACAAGGTCTCACAGTTAATTAACAGTAGAGCTGGGATGAACTGGGCTGATGCTTAACTGTGACTACCTATGCTGCTCACTCATACTCTAGGGTTCGGCTATGAAGAACTATTCAGTTTCCTAATTCTTGACCTTTGAGCACACTTTTCTCTCAATTTACACTTCTCTTTAGAGGAAGTTTCATTTTATTAAAATCTTGGTCCACATACCTCAGTATTAACTCATTACTGAATCTTCCAAAATTGATCTTTAGAACTGCCATTGCACCATCACCATGGTTTCTAATTGCCTGTCTTTACATACATATCTCACTAAAGTAGGATCTTTAACAAAAGAGACCATGCCTTTTCCCCATTACCTTTAAAGTGAGTGACATAAAACTATGGCCTAGTGTAGAAGTCAAATATTTATTTGCTGATTAATAGTGATAATAAGAGTGTATCGATGCCAGGTAAAATCTGACTGGAGGATGGAAGAAACTTCACTGCCATGATTTTTCATGTAATTTTTAGGAAACAGCCTTCATAAATGGCCTTGGGGAACCACAGCACCATCACTGAATTCCTCCTTCTTGGGCTGTCTACAAACCCCCAGGTCCAGACTCTGCTCTTTGTGCTGTTCCTGTACATTTACCTCCTGACCATCTTGGGGAACCTGATGGTGCTGCTGGTGATCAGGGCTGACTCTCACCTCCACACACCCATGTACTTTTTCCTCAGTCACCTCTCTTTCCTAGATCTTTGTTTATCTTCAGTTACTGTGCCCAGGATGCTGAGAGACCTCCTATCAGAGATAAAAACCATCTCAGTAAGGGGTTGCCTGGCTCAAAGTTTCTTTGTGTTTATCACTGCAGGGACTGAGGGCTTTCTTCTCTCAGTGATGGCCTATGACCGCTACGCCGCCATCTGCCACCCTCTGCTCTATGGACAGATGATGAGGAAAGAGTTTTGTGTGCAACTTGTGTTGGGCTCATGGGGCTTGGGTTTTTTTAATGCACTTATCAACATCCTCCTAGCTACCAACATGGACTTCTGTGAGAGCCATATCATTAGCCACTACAGCTGTGAGGTACCCTCCCTCTTTCCCCTGTCTTTTTCTGATATCTCCATCAACCTCATAGTGCTGTTCTGCTCCACCCTACTTCATGGGTTTGGGACCTTATTTCCAATCATCTTATCCTATGCCTGCATTGTCTCTACCATCCTGTGCATCAGCTCCACCTCAGGGAGAAAGAAGGCCTTCTCTACCTGCTCCTCTCACCTTATGGCAGTGATCTTCTTTTATTGCTCAGGGTTTCTCCGCTATCTCATGCCAACCTCAGGATCCCCCCTAGAGCTGATCTTCTCTGTGCAATATAGTGTGATCACCCCCATGCTGAATCCTCTCATTTACAGCCTCAAGAACAAGGAGGTGAAGGCAGCTGTGAGGACACTGGGAACTTATTTGCCATGCTCCAGGTGAAAAAAGAGATGCTAGAGGATAATAGGAAATTAGGATAATATGACACTAGCCACACATTGTGTAAGTTGACTTTAATAAAAACTTTCTAGGTCTATATTATGTCAGATGTTATGAGATAAGCAAGCAGTGCAAAAGAAAGAACATAGAGGTATTAGAAAGTTGTTACTTTAGTCTAAATAGAAGGAAACATGGGTTAAATAAGTGTCTCAGTTCAGAAAATGTGGTCATTAAAGTGTTGATTCATCATTCTCATGTACTCCCCAAATATTTACTTTGATCTTCTTATTAGTAAAATATGTATATGTTCAGTTATTATTAGTAATTTAGTTTAGGAAAAGGCAATGAAAGCCATACTTTACTCTTAAGTGAAGATTCTGGGTGGTTGAGTAAAAATAGTAATAGACTTCAGCTAAGTGGAAGGAGAGTAACAAACTTCAACTGGGTGGTCCTTGGATATAGGCAAAAGGAACTGAGGATGCTGAAGAAGTGAGTTCATATATTGGGCCAGTGGACAGACACAAAAAACTTCCCAAATCCTGTTGTTTCTTTCTATAATCTTTCTATGGAACCCTTACATATGCTCATTCATATATGTATAATTTCTTGCATATGTGTGTGAATAAATGTTATGATCATAACAATAACTAAAAATACTTTAAAATACATATAGATTAACAAAGAAAGCAAACATTCTTTTAAAAAAAGTCTTCTTGATTATTCTAAACATCCTTGAATTGTGTTTTCTTGCTTATTTATTTGATAAGTAACAGTGGGGGAAAATATGATGCCAGAACAGACTAGTTTGACTGAAAACCTAATAGTTCACTGTAAATAAATAAATGAAAATTTTGACTTGTGTAACAGTCTATTTGTGCTTAAGACTATTTGTACTTAAGACTATAATATGTTTATCTGTAATTAAGACTATAATAAACTTTTACACAAATGGGAATATTAAAGTATAACAGGGTGCAGTATCAGACTCTAAATACATACAGAAAGCAAAGGGATTTGAATAGACAGTTTAGGCAAAGAATTGTGCTTGTTAACCTTTTTAGCCTTTTACTTTTTTGATAATAAATCACTTTTACACATCAAATTTGACCAGACTTGATTTTGCCTGAGAAATCCCAAAGGGAAGACATAGCCCTTAGAGTATCATTTGAAAACTACTCTTTTCCTGCTTGGGAAGCCAGGCAAATGCCCCTTTGGCCAGTCTACTTTCAACTCCCCCTAGACTCAGAAGAGTTTAGAATTAATGATTAAGGGTCATTGCATCACTCAGATGTTCCAAAGACCATACCTAAGAGATCCCCACTCATCCTTATAAAAATCAGTGTTGAAAAAACTTTTTTACTACTAAGTGTAACTTCAGGTTAAGACCATAGAATATAAAAGCTGTTGCCCTCACCATGCCCTGGCCTGCCAAGGGCAAGGAATCAAGCCAACCAGTTGCCTAAATACAGCTGTTCTGTGAACTCGTTAAACCTGAATAATGTTTTGTTTAACTGAGACATAAAGTTAGAAAAAAGAAAAACTAAGATTATGTGAGACTCTGAAAAAAAAGCACAATATCAATTTCACAATATCAATTTATTACTGTATAATTCAGTAAAGTGTTTCATCATCAAAAGGATTTTATAAATTTTATCATGGCACCAGATGTAGAAGCTACATTCTCCAGGTCATCTTCCTTCTCACTAAATGGGACTAAATAAAAGTCCTGCAGCCAAATTGCAGAGAAGACTGGCTTATTGAATGGGATATACAGGTAATGTGCATTTGGAGTGTGGGAAGGATTTTGAGGCTGGATTTATGACTAAGGAGTTAACAAGTAAGGAATAAGACCTTTCCCTTGGCTGAGCTCAGGACTTACTGGGAATGGTCAGGATAAGGAACTGGCTGGCTACCCTAATAAGTCCTATGGATGACCCAAGTTCAGACTAGAGGGTATAAGGCCAAAGCTGGAAGTCATTGGTAAATACTCAATGTTCAAGCAAATAGAGCATTGTTGTAATCTAGACATAGAGACTCTGAGAAATAGAGGGAGGGACATGAGCACATCTGGCCATGAAGGAGAAATCTGGAGTATGAAGATTAGGACTGTGTTTCAGGATGAAAGTCATAAAGTTACTCTAACTATCTCTATGACAGAGGAATATAAAGGATTGGATATTCTACTCCTGTTTTAAACAGGCCCCTGAGTATGAGCAGAGAAAAGTTGGTGAGAGGAGTCTTCCTCCTGTGGCAGGGAATAACAGCAATGGGTGTTTCCAACAGAAACTAGTCCTACAGGATAAATGCCCCAAGTTTTTTTCCTATACTGCCTGGGAGAGAGATCCAGAATGCTTAGTACTGGACAGAGTCCTCTCTCCTCGCTGCTGCTCTAGCCAGGATACCCATTCAAGTATTCCCTGGCATTAAACCCTTTCAAGCTTTCCTCTTGCTTACTTTTCTTTTTTCCTTTTTAAAGATTTCATTTATTTATTTTAGAGAGAACGAGTAAGAGAGAGCATACAAGGTGAGGGACGGAGGGAGAAGCAGACTCCCCACTGGGCAGGGAGCCCTATGTAGGGCTTGATCCCAGGACTCAGGGATCATGACCTGAGCTGAAGGCAGACATTTAACTGACTGAGCCACTCAAGTGCTCCCTCTTTCTAACTTTTCTAGAGTTTTCAGCCTGTTCTGGGATACACATCCATCCTAGTAATGCTCTTCAGGTGGGCCTGAGGGTCTACACTGAGTCCCAACCACTTTCTCTCCCCCTTATCATCATTTCTGCAGTCCTGCAGCTATGCCTATTAGTGGCAATCACATACCCACCTCTCTAACTGCAAAGTGAAGATAGACTCAACACCAAAATAATTCTAAATTTCTAACATGCCTACCAGCAGAGGTGATGAGCAGAGGAGGAAAGTTACTGGTAATGGTTTCAAACGACTTCTTACACATCTCTTGATAAAGGCATGTGAAGTAATATCAGTGACAGCAACATCAGCAGTAACAGCTTTGGTTTTCGAAAGTGCTTTACTGATGTGAGAATATATGACATTTGCCTAGACTTAAAAATCTCAAATAATAGGAAGGAGGAGGAGGAGAGATGGTAGAGGCATTATTAAGTTAGAAGTAGGTGCTTTTGAAGAGCTTTACATATAATTTCATATTTAATCCTAAAAACCCTCTGTGGTACTGTTACTATCTGCCTTTAATGTGCAAGGATATTGAGGTAAAGAGCTTTATGTATCTTGTGTGAAGTGATAGCTTATTAGGATTTGAGGATTTGAACCTAGTTTAATATAGAAACCCACATGGTTAGCCACTGTTCTCTGATGCCCACTTATTCCCTAGGCATCAGCTTTTCAAAACTACATATGTTTTAACAGCCTATGGGCTGCACTCTTTCTAGTACTGAGCCTTTGGGTGCTTTTTTATTCAAACTAAATATGTGTCAGAAACACATTTCCAAGAGCAATCATACACTTTCTTAAAAAGTTTTGTCAAATTCGCTCAATTTACTATCATTATTGACCCTCATTAAATCACAGTTTATGCTGCCATTGCATTAGTTACAGTATACATTCTCTCTTCATATCTATATTCTTCAACAGACAATATTAAGAAGAGGGGCCATATTTTAATCATATTTTTTTTAAGTGGTTGACACAAAACCCAGGTAATAATAGAAAGCAAAATTGTTTACTGGATAACAGTGATATGAAAAGAGAACCAATGCAATCAGAAAGTTCCTTGGGGGAATAAAAGACCTTTGGCTCCTATGCTTTTTTATATTACTTCTAGGAGAAGGCCTTTGTAAATGGACTTGGGGAACTACAGCACAATCACAGAGTTTATTCTCCTCAGGCTCTCTGCCAACCCCCACATCCAGGCTGCACTCTTTGTGCTCTTCCTGGGGATTTACTTGCTGACTATCATGGGGAACCTGATGCTGCTGCTGGTGATAAGGGCTGATTTCCACCTCCACACCCCCATGTACTTCTTCCTGAGTCACCTTTCTTTTGTTGATATCTGCTTCTCTTCGGTCACTGTACCCAAGATGCTGGAGAACCTTCTGTCTCAGAAGAAAACAATATCAGTAGAGGGCTGCCTCACTCAAGTCTTCTTTGTGTTTGTTGCTGCAGGAACTGAAGCCTGTCTGCTTTCTGTAATGGCCTATGACTGCTATGCTGCCATCTGCCACCCTCTGCTCTATGGACAGATCATGAGTAAACAACTGTATATGCAGCTTGTGTGGGGCTCTTGGGGACTGGGCTTTCTGGATGCATTCATCAACATCTTCCTAGCTATGAAGATGATCTTCTGCAAGGCCCAAATCATCCCCTACTTCAGCTGTGAAATGCCCTTTCTCCTCTCACTGTCTTGTTCTGATATCTCCAGAAACCTCATTGCCTTGCTCTGCTCCACTCTTCTGTATGGGCTAGGAACCTTCCTTTTGGTCTTCTTATCCTATGCCCGTATTATCACCACCATCCTGAGCATTAGCTCTACACAGGCAGAAGCAAGGCCTTCTCCACCTGCTCCTCCCACCTCACTGCAGTGATACTTTACTATGGTTCAGGTTTGCTCCACAATCTCATGCCAAATTCAGGTTCCCCACTTGAGCTGATCTTTCCTGTGCAGTATACTGTAGTCACTCCCATGCTGAATCCTCTCATCTATAGCCTGAAGAACAAGGAAGTGAAGGCAGCTCTGACAAGAACTTTGGAAAAGTATTTGCAACATATCAGGTGCTGAAATGAAAACAGAAAATGGTGGAGAACTGGAATATATCTGCATACAATAGGACATTCAGTGAGTTTACAATAGTAAGGTATGCTTACCATGTCAGATGCTGCAACATAAATTAGAAGTCCATTAGAAAATGACAGAAAGTAATAATAGGAAGAATGGTTCAATTCCTTTTCAAGGCAAACAAATTATGAAATAACCACCTTAATCTAGAGAGTTTTGTTATTCATATTTGTTCATTTTTCTCATTTCAGAACATTAACCTTAGGCTAATTAATCTTAGGCTTTCATTTTGTAAAATCACTAGTTTCACTAATCTATCATTACTTTTATTGACTTTTGGGAATACACTTTTGAGAAGAAGGTAGGGTCCTGGATCTATAAGAAAGAAAAGTTATAGATAAGGGTAAATGGCAAGAAAGTTAAAGAATTCCAACTGGATGTCTTTAGAAGACAGGTATGGAAAGCTGAAAGTTCTGCAGGGAAACAATAAACATATTGATGCAGAGCTCAGACTCACAAAATTTCCAAGAACTTTTCTGTATGTTTGGGATGGTGGCCAGATCTCCAGTGTGAGAGGCTGCAAGAAGGCTCTGGGTCTCTAGAAATCTCATTTCTCACATAGTCTTCACTCAGAATTGTATTTTCTACAATTAGCTAATCTTACTCCTGTTCTTTTTCTTATGGAGTGCAGGCTATGAGCTCTAGACAAATAATCTGGTCTTGATCTCATCACAAGTGAATCCTAAACCATCTTTCAGCTGTGAAACAACTGGTCACTGCTTAGGAACCAGTGGTTTACTGGCTTTAAGGCACTGCATCACTCCCACATAATTCACTTTTACCTATAAAACATAATCTCATTCTCACATTGCTCCTGATTTGTTTAATCCATATTTTACAATTATCTAATTCACTGTATTTAAGTAAAAAGGGGCAAAACCAAGTACAAACTATTCACTACATCATGTAATATTAGCTTGCATTTTTGGGGTACCTGGGTGACTCAGTCATTTGAGAGTCCAACTCTTGATTTTGGCTCAGGTCATGATCTCAGGGTTGTGAAAATCCCACATTGAGTTCCAAGCTTGGTATAGAGACTGCTTAAGATTCTCTCTCTCCCCCTGCTTCCCTTTTCCTCTCCCCCCATCATGTGTGTGCTCTCTCTTTCTCTCTCTCTCCCACTCTTCAAAAAAAAATTAGCTTGCACTTTTCTCAAGCTTCTTTTGAAAACTCATTTTGTTCCAGTTGTCAATTATAAAGGCTCTTCCTCCTCATCTGGCCATTTATAACTCACAGTAACAGCCTCTTCTCATTTGATACTCCAGAAAACTCTAAATGCATTATCTCCCTCTGCAAACAACAGGGTATTCAAGGCCTTCTTTGTATTCTGTTACCTAAGGTGAAGCACCAGCAAACCTTCTAATGTCAAGCTTCCTAGGGTGAAGGACAGTGAAAAGTCCTGTACCTGGGATGAAAGCTGGTTATTGTCAGTGCACAGATGTCACAGACAGAAAATGATTGAGAGAAAGATACCAACAGACTCAGTTAAATTCCCTTTAGAATAAGTAAAAGACATGAAATCATAACTGCATGAAGACATCCCTTCAAATCTTAGAGGCTCAACAATTGCCTCTTTAGAGGGCCAATGCCCTTGAACTTGATGCCTACAGTGTTACTCTACTGCTTACTTTACTGCCTCAAGGCCTAAAGGATTTTCTTTAGGCCTTAGAGAAACTCTTCTGACCATTCTCTCAAGGATTTTTGTGCTCTTCTGGCCTGCAGAAATTCAAGGATATTGGCATATCCTTCATATTGGCCTTCCCAAGAGACATAAATAACTGGTAGCAGTCCTAGTATATACCTGAGTGCTTTTTGCTGAAAGGTTGAATTTATAAGAAAATTCTCGATATTAATTTCCCATTTTCACCATTTCCTAAACAGGTCTGAAGTCTCTTCCTATAAGACAGGTAACAAAAAAACAAACAAACAAACAAAAAAAGCCAGCAAATATGCCAGATACGGAAGCTTGCAATGTGATAGTTCATTCTAAGTTTTTCAGTTTTACCCTAGTTTCATCATGTTCTTTGCTTTTTTACTTAAAACCTTTGCAATCTATTCTATTATTTTTATCACTTTATCTTTATGAAAATATGTCATTTCCAAAAGTTGAGCAAACATATATATTCCAATTAAAGAATGATTATGAAATGAATACATACATACTACTCGGCTTAAGAAATTATTCATTTTGCCATCTCTTCTTTACTCCCCAAAACTGCCTGCTACTCTGAACTTGTTAATCATTTTCTTTGTCTAACTTAGTTTTGCCTATTCTGAACTTTAAAAACAGAATTATGATATATGTTTGTTGTGGTTTGCTTCTCTTCATCTATAGGAAGTTATCACCAATCAGAGCCCTGGTTTTGGCACTCAGCTGTTATGTGTCTAAAACTGCTAGCATTGGCAGCTGCTTGTTTTAGTAGGGGATTCTATACACTTAGGCCTAAGATGGAAGTTGTCAGATTTGGTCCCTAACCAAAACTTTTCTCAGGTTAGGGGTTTAGAGTCCAAATGTACCTTCTGACAAGCCTACCCTGGAGTGTAGAACAGAAATTATGATGTAGATAATTCAGCAGTAAATTTCAATGGTTTAGAAGAATTAACTCATTATTTTACTCTGATATTATAGCAGAATGAGTACATCCAGACACAGAAAGCAGATTGGTAGTTGTAAAGGAAGAATGGAGAGTTGTTGCTTAATGTGTACAAGGGTGTGTTTCGTTTTGTTTGTTTGTTTGTTTTTTGGTTTTTTTTT
>NW_019154140.1:7191353-7205337 GCF_002288905.1 Enhydra lutris kenyoni
ACCCCCCCACCTCTTCAAACCCTTCAGATTGTTTTTCAGAGTCCATAGTCTCTCATGGTTCACCTCCCCTTCCAATTTCCCTCAACTCCCTTCTCCTAACTCCCCATGTCCTCCATGCTATTTGTTATGCTCCACAAATAAGTGAAACCATATGATAATTGACTCTCTCTGCTTGACTTATTTCACTCAGCATAATCTCTTCCAGTCCCATCCATGTTGCTACAAAAGTTGGGTATTCATCCTTTCTGATGGAGGCATAATACTCCATAGTGTATACGGACCACATCTTCCTTATCCATTCGTCCTTTGAAGGGCATCTTAGTTCTTTCCACAGTTTGGCGACCATGGCCATTGCTGCTATAAACATTGGGGTACAGATGGCCCTTCTTTTCACTACATCTGTATCTTTGGGGTAAATACCCAGTAGTGCAATGGCAGGGTCATAGGGAAGCTCTATTTTTAATTTCTTGAGGACTCTCCACAGTGTTCTCCAAAGTGGCTGCACCAACTTGCATTCCCACCAACAGTGGAAGAGGGTTCCCCTTTCTCCACATCCTCTCCAACACATGTTGTTTCCTGTCTTGCTAATTTTGGCCATTCTAACTGGTGTAAGGTGATATCTCAATGTGGTTTTAATTTGAATCTCCCTGATGGCTCGTGATGATGAACATTTTTTCATGTGTCTGATAGCCATTTGTATGTCTTCATTGGAGAAGTGTCTGTTCATATCTTCTGCCCATTTTTGGATATGATTATCTGTTTTGTGTGTGTTGAGTTTGAGGAGTTCTTTATAGATCCTGGATATCAATCTTTTGTCTGTACTGTCATTTGCAAATATCTTCTCCCATTCCGTGGGTTGCCTCTTTGTTTTCTTGACTTTTCCTTTGCTGTGCAGAAGCTTTTGATTTTGATGAAGTCCCAAAAGTTTATTTTGGCTTTTGTTTCCTTTGCCTTTGGAGACATATCTTGAAAGAAGTTGCTGTGGCTGATATCAAAGAGATTACTGCCTATGTTCTCCTCTAGGATTCTGATGGATTCCTGTCTCACGTTGAGGTCTTTTATCCATTTTGAGTTTATCTTTGTGTATGGTGTAAGAGAATGGTCGAGTTTCATTCTTCTATATATAGCTGCCCAGTTTTCCCAACACCATTTATTGAAGAGACTGTCTTTTTTCCACTGTATATTTTTTCCTGTTTTGTCGAAGATTAACTGACCATAGAGTTGAGGGTCCATATCTGGGCTCTCTAGTCTGTTCAACTGGTCTATGTGTCTGTTTTTATGCCAGTACCATGCTGTCTTGGTGATCACAGCTTTGTAGTAAAGCTTGAAATCAGGTAACGTGATGCCCCCAGTTTTATTTTTGTTTTTCAACATTTCCTTAGTGACTCGGGGTCTCTTCTGATTCCATACAAATTTTTGGATTATTTGCTCCAGCTCTTTGAAGAATACCGGTGGAATTTTGATTGGAATGGCATTAAAAGTATAGATTGCTCTAGGCAGTATAGACATTTTAACAATGTATATTCTTCCGATCCAAGAGCATGGAATGGTCTTCCATCTCTTTGTGTCTTCTTCAATTTCTTTCATGAGTGTTCTGTAGTTCCTCGAGTACAGATCCTGTACCCCTTTGGTTAGGTTTATTCCCAGGTATCTTATGGTTCTTGGTGCTATAGTAAATGGAATCGATTCTCTAATTTCCCTTTCTGTATTTTCATTGTTAGTGTATAAGAAAGCCACTGATTTCTGTATGTTGACTTTGTATCCTGCCACGTTACTGAATTGCTGTATGAGTTCTAGTAGTTTGGGGGTGGAGTCTTCTGGGTTTTCCATATAAAGAATCATGTCATCTGTGAAGAGAGAGAGTTTGACTTCTTCATTGCCAATTTGGATACCTTTTATTTCTCTTTGTTGTCTGATTGCTGTTGCTAGGACTTCTAATACTATGTTGAATAAGAGTGGTGAGAGTGGGCATCCTTGTCGTGTTCCTGATCTCAACGGGAAGGCTACAGGCTTTTTCCCATTGAGGATGATATTTGCTGTGGGTTTTTCATATATAGATTTGATGAAGTTCAGGGATGTTCCCTCTATCCCTATACTTTGAAGCATTTTAATCAGGAACGGATGCTGGATTTTGTCACATGCTTTTTCTGCATCAATTGAGAGGACCATGTGGTTCTTCTCTCTTTTCTTATTAATTTGTTCTATCACATTGATTGATTTGCAAATGTTGAACCATCCTTGTAGCCCAGGAATGAATCCCACCTGGTCATGGTGGATAATCTTTTTAATGTGCTGTTAGATCCTGTTTGCTAGGATCTTGTTGAGAATCTTAGCATCCATATTCATCAGTGATATTGGTCTGAAATTCGCCTTTCTGGTAGGGTCTTTGCTGGTTTGGTGATCAGGGTAATGCTGGCTTCATAGAAAGAGTCTGGAAGTTTTCCTTCTGCTTCAATTTTTTGAAACAGCTTCAGGAGAATAGGTGTTATTTCTTCTTTGAAAGTTTGGTAGAATTCCCCAGGGAATCCATCAGGTCCTGGGCTCTTGTTTTTTGGGAGGTTTTTGATCACTGCTTCAATCTCGTTACTAGATATTGATCTATTCAGGTTGTCAATTTCTTCCTGGTTCAACTTTGGGAGTTTATAGTTTTCCAGGAATGCATCCATTTCATCTAGGTGGCTTAGCTTATTGGCATAAAGCTGTTGATAATAACTTCTAATGATTGTTTCTACTTCCTTGGTGTTAGTTGTGATCTCTCTCTTTTCATTCAGAATTTTATGAATTTGGGCTCTCTTTTCTTTTGGATTAGTGTGGCCAATGGTTTATCGATCTTATTAATTCTTTCAAAAAGCCAGCTTCTAGTTTCATTGATACGTTCTACTGTATCTCTGGTTTCTACCTCATTGACCTCTGCTCTAATCTTGATTATTTCCCTTCTTTTTTTTTAAACATTTTATTTATTTATTTGAGAGAAGAGAGAGACAGTGAGAGAGAGCATGAGCGAGGAGAAGGTCGGAGGGAGAAGCAGACTCCCCGTGGAGCTGGGAGCCCGATGCGGGACTCGATCCCGGGACTCCAGGATCATGACCTGAGCTGAAGGCAGTCGCTTAACCAACTGAGCCACCCAGTCGCCCCGATTATTTCCCTTCTTATGTGTGGAGTTGGTTTGATTTGTTGTTGATTCTCCAGTTCTTTAAGGTGTAGAGACAGCTGCTGTGTTCTGGATTTTTCAATTTTTTTGAGGGAGGCTTGGATGGCTATGTATTTCCCCCTTAGGACCGCCTTTGCTGTATCCCATAGGTTTTGGACCGAAGTGTCTTCATTCTCATTGGTTTCCATGAATTGTTTCAGTTCTTCTTTGATCTTCTGGTTGATCCAAGCATTCTTAAGCAAAGTGGCCTTTAGCTTCCAGGTGTTTGAGTTCCTTCAGAACTTTTTCTTGTGATTGAGCTCGAATTTCAAAGCATTGTGATCTGAGAATATGCAGGGAATAATCTCAGTCTTTTGGTATCGGTTGTGTCCTGATTTGTGACCCAGTACGTGGTCTATTCTGGAGAAGGTTCCATGTGCACTTGAGAAGAATGAGTATTCTGTTGTTTTAGGGTGGAATGTTCTGTATATATCTATGAGGTCTATCTGGTCCAGTGTGTCATTCAATGCTCTTGTTTCTTTATTGATTTTCTGCTTCGATGATCTATTTCTGAGAGAGATGTGTTAAGATCTCCTGCTATTAGTGTATTCATATCAATATGACTCTTTATCTTGATTAACAGTTTTCTTATGTAATTGGCTGCTCCCATATTGGGGGCATAGATATTTACAATTGTTAGATCATCTTGGTGGATAGTCCCTTTAAGAATTATGTAGTGTCCTTCTGTATCTCTGACTACAGTCTTTAGTTTAAAATCTAATTTATCTGATATAAGAATTGCTACCCAGCCTTCTTTTGAGGCCCATTGGCATGAAAGATGCTTCTCCATCCCTTCACTTTCAGTCTGGTTGTATGTTTAGGTTCAAAATGGGTCTCTTGTAGACAACATATGGATGGGTCCTGTCGTTTTATCCAATCTGCAACCCTGTGTCATTTTATGGGCGCATTTAGGCCATTCACATTGAGAGTGATTATTGATAGATACGTTTTTATTGACATTGTGTTACCTTTGAAGTCTTTCTTTCTGTAGATTGTCTCTATATTTCTGTTCAATGCTATTCTTAGGATTTTTCCTCTTTTATAGAACCCCCCCCTTAATATTTCCTGCAGTGTTGGCTTGGTGGTTGCATAGTCTTTTAAGCCTTGCCGGTCTTGGAAACTCTTTATCTCTCCATCCATTTTGAATGTCAGTCTTGCTGGATAAAGTATTCTTGGCTGCATGTTCTTCTCATTTAGTGCCCTGAATATATCTTGCCAGCCCTTTCTGGCTTGCCAGGTCTCTGTGGACAGGTCTGACGTTATTCTGATGGGCTTTCCTCTGTGAGTAAGGAGCCTCTTTGTCCTAGCGGCTTTCAAGAGATTATACCTACAATTATGATTCCTCAATTTGACTATCAGGTGCCTTGATGTTTTTCTGGAATCTATAATCTTGGGTGGAGACCGTTCGGCCTCTAGTACATGAACGCTTGTTCCATTCGCGAGATTGGGAAAATTTTCATGAAGAACTCGTTCCACTATATCTTCTAGACTTCTTTCTTTCTCTTCCCCTTCAGGGATTCCAATAATTCTGACGTTGGAACGTTTCATGGCTTCATTTATTTCCCTGATTCTGTTTTCATGGTTTCTAAGCTGTTTGTTCCAGGCTTCCTCTTGATCCTTTCTCTCTATCTGTTTGTCCTCTAGATCACTAATTCTATCTTCTGTCTCAGTTACCCTAGCTTTGACAGAATTTAGATTAGATTGGAACTCATTGAGAGCATTGTGAACCTCAGCCCTGGTAGCTTTTAGCTCTGCCCTAACATTGTGAACATCCTGTCTGGTCGCTTTCAGCTCGGCCCTAATCAATTCTGTTTGGTCATCCATGGCTTTCTCCAACCTAGCTATTGCCTGGATAATTGTTAGCCTGAATTCTCTTTTCCACATATTGTCTATGTTGATAGCCCTTAGCTCTGTTGCAGAAGGTCCATCCTCTGTATTTTTCTTCTGTTGGGCATTCCTCCTCCTAGTCATTTTGGTGAGAGATGACTGAACAGATGTAGCTGGTTGTATCGACCGTGGTGCAGTCTGGGTGCACCCTGGAACACTTCTGAGCAATCAGGATTCCCCACCCAAATGAGAGAAAAAAGAAAAGAAAAAGAAGAAAAAAGAGAGAGAGAGAGAGAGAGACAGGAAAGAAAGGGAAGATGAAAGAGAAGGTTCAGCCCAAATGGGCCCCAAGGTAAGATTTATGAGGTATACAAACAGAAACAGACAAACAAAAAGACTGATAAAAGTATATAACAAGAGAGAAAAAATATATATATGCAAATAAAGGAAGAACCTTGTCGAAAAGAACCCCAAGTGTAAGATTTATATACTATCAGGACAAACACAAAAACACAGAAACACTGGTTGAAGAAAAAGATGGGAGAGTGGTTATAAATTCTCAGTGTGGGCAAGGAAGGTTGTTTTGATTCTTCCTGGATGTATCTTGATATCTTTGTTAAAGGACTCAACTTTCCTAGGCTAAAGAGGGATTAAAAATTGGTTTACCTATAGGGGTAGTATTGATTGGGGAAAGGGGATTACTTTGAAGTCTAACTCTATATGAATATTAGAAAATAAAAATAAAAAAGGAATAAACTAAACTAAACTAAAATTTAAAAAAATTCAAAAAATAGAAATGCAAAAGAAAAACACAGGTGTATGTATCAAAAAGTTCAGGTTAGAAGGTTATTATGGAATTTGATGTACTGGACAGCTCGCTGTGATGGTAAATAGGTTAAAAAATTATCTATATAAAAAAATGAGCCAGAATAGTGGGAACAAATTAAAAATAAAAGTTGTCCAATGAAGTAGTGGTGGTGGTTCTCTTGTAGTCTTTTTTTTTTCTTTTTTTCTTTCCTGGTTGGTTTTCTGGGGGAGGGGCCTGCCACGTGGGTTTTCAGTCAATGATGTTCCCTGAGTTAAGTCCTCCAGTCCCCCTCAAGGGGGTGGGCTCTGAAGAAACCGGTTTTTTCAGGCTTTTGTTCTCTGGAGGTTTTTATGTTTGTTCACCTTTTTTTTTTCCCTCTCATCTTGACCACTTTTGATGGTTTTTGTAGGTTTAGAGGAAAGCGAACTGCACCCTGACCTCCCTCTCAGAGAGAAGCCTCAGTCTGTTCTTCTGTGGGTGTTGCAGAGCCCATATAAATCCCCCCTTGGCCGCTGGCAGAGCAGGTTCTGAGTCGTGGTCCCTGGGGATGCAGGATCTTCTGCTTGTACCCAAAACCAAAGCAGCGGCAGCTGTTTGGGCAGCTCCAGACCACCAGAGAGGTTCCAAGCAACGATCGCACACTGAGATTTTCCCACTGGCCTGGGCTGGGAGTGCCTGGTCTTTCTGGGTCTAAGAGCGCCCAGCTTGCACACACCTCTTTCAGGGGAGGCTGTGGGTCGCATGCGCATCTCAGGCTCTGAGAAAGGGGCGCAGGTCTGAAAGCACCAGGCTGGGCCTTCGGGCACCTCTCTCAGGGGAGAGTTTGGGGCGCGCGTCTTAGGCTCTGAAACAATGGCGTGTGTCAAAGAGCGCCGGCTGGGCCTCTGTACCTCTCTCAGGGAAGGATGAGGGGCGCGCACATCTCAGGCTCTGTAGCAGGGCTCCTGCGTTCTGCCGTCCGGCGTGGCTCTCATCCCCTCACAGGGGCCAGAACCCACGCAATCTTGGGCACGCTGGCAGCTCAGGGACCAAGACCTGGTTTCTCTGCCGCACTCTCTCTGGCTCAGCACCAGGGGAGGCTGTCCTGGGACCAGGGACTTAAGCCCCTGTTCCTAGCCACCCGATTCCCACCACCCCCCCCCCCCGCGATTTTTTGCTCTTTTGGAGTGCTTTCAACCCGTCTCCAAGTTAATGCTGGTCCCCAGACGCAGGGCACTCTCGATCTATTAGGGGTATTACTTTCCAACCGGTCACCTCTGGTGGCTCCCTCCCCCTTTTGTTTATCTTCCAATATCAGTCCGCCTTTCCTACTCCGCTTTACCTGCCCACTGGCATCTTCTGCCCCTGTAGAGATCCAGATGTGTATAATTCTGATCTCAGGCTGATTTCATGGGTGATGGGAGTTCTTTGGTAGGTAATCAGCTCACTTTAGGGTACAGGTTGAAAAGGCGCCTCCTCCTACTTCCCCGCCATCTTGTCCCCCCCTGTTTGTTTGTTTTTTGAGCTGATGAAAATGTCTTGGCTCTAGAGAGAGGTAGTGGTTACACAGCATTGTGAATATACCAAGCAATACTGAATTGTGTACTTTTTTAAAAAGTTTTTATTTAAATTTCAGTTAGTTAACATACAGTGTAATATTAGTTTCAGTTGTACAATTTAGTGATTCAAGTTGTCCATACAACACCTGGTGCTCATCATAAGTGCCCTCCTTAATCCCCACCACCTATTTAACCCATCCCCCACTCACCTCCCCTCTAGTAACCATCAGTTTATTCTCTATAGTCGAGAGTCTGTATCTTGGTTTGCCTTTCTCTCTTTTTTTCCCTATGCTCATTTATTTTGTTTTTAAATTCCACATATGAGTGAAATTATACGGTATTTGTCTTTCTTTGACTGACTTATTTCACTTAGCCTAATATACTCTAGCTTTATCCATGTCATTGCAAATGGCAAGATTTCATTCCTTTTTATGGCTGAGTAATATTCCATTGTGTATATATACCGAATCTTCTTTATCCATTCATCAGTCAGTGGACATTTGGTCTGTTTCCATAACTTGGCTATTGTAGATAAGGTGCTATAAACATCCAGGGAGCATGTATCCCTTCAAATTAGTATTTTTGTATTCTTTGGATAAATGCTTAGTTGCACAACTGCTGGTTCATAAGGTAGTTCTATTTTCAAAGTTTTGAGGACCCTCCATACTATTTTCCAGAATAGCTGCACCAGTTTGCATTCCCACCAACAGTGTGGGAGGGTTCCCATTTCTCTGCATCCTTGCCAACACCTGTTGTAGATTTTAGCCATTCTGACAGGTGTGAGGTAATATCTCACTATAGTTTTTTTAAAATATTTTATTCATTTATTTGAGAGAGAGAGATCATAAGAGAGAAAGAACATGAGAAGGAGGTAGAGGGAGAAGTAAGCACCCAGCTGAGCAGGGAGGCAGAGGCAGGGTTTGATCCAAGGACCCTGAGATTGTCACCTGAGCTAAAGGCAGATGCTTAACCAACTGAGCCACCTAGGTGCCCCATCTCACTGTAGTTTTGATTCATATTTCCCTGATGATGAATGATGTTAAACATCTTTTCATGTTTCTGTTGGGCATCAGTATGTCTTCTTTAGAAAAATGTCTATTCATGTCTTCTGCCTGTTTTTAATTGGATTATTTGTTTTCGGGGTGTTGAGTTTGATAAGCTCTTCACATATTTTGGATACTAACCCTTTATCAGACATTTAATTTGCAATTATCTTCTCCCACTTGGAAGGTTGCCTTTTAGTTTTGTTGATTGTTTCTTTTGTTGTGCAGAAGCTTTATATTCACAAATCAATCAAGGTGGTGAAGCACATTAATAAAAGAAAGGATAAGAACCATATGATCCTTTCAACTGATGCAGAAAAAGCATCTGACAAAGTATAACATACATTCATAATAAAAAAAAAAACTCAACAAAGTAGGATTAGAGGGAATATACCTCAATATAAGAAAGGCTACATGTGGAAATTCCCCAGCTAATATCATCCTCAGTGGGAAAAAACCAAGAGCTTTTACTCTATAGTCATGAACAAAACAGAGATGTCCAATCTCACCACTGTTATTTAAAATAACACTGGAAGTCCTAGCCACAGTAATCAGACAACAAAAAGAAATAGAACATCCAAATTGGCAAAGAAGTCAAACTTTCACTATTTGCAGATTATGTGATACTCTATATAGAAAACCCTAAAGATTCCACCAAAAAAAATTGCTAGAACTGTTACATGAATTCAGTAAAGTCACAGATACAAAAACAACATACAGAAATATGTTGCATTTCTGTACACTAATAATGAAGCAGCATAAAGAGAGGTTACGGAATTTACCCTATTTATAATTGTACCGAAAACAGTAAGATACTAGAAATAAACCTAACCAAATAGGTGAAAGATCTGTACTCTGAAAACTATAAAATACTGATGAAAGAAATTGAAGATGACACAAAGAAATGGAAAGGCATTCTATGCTCATGAATCAGAAGAACAAATATTGTTAAAATATCCATACTACTCAAAGCAATCTACAGATTTAAAGCAATCCCTATCAAAATGCCATCAGAAAGGATGAATACCCAACTTTTGTAGCAACATGGACGGGACTGGAAGAGATTATGCTGAGTGAAAAAGGTCAAGCAGAGAGAGTCAATTATCATATGGTTTCACTTATTTGTGGAGCATAACAAATAGCATGGAGGACATGGGGAGTTAGGAGAAGGCAGTTGGGGGAAATTGGAAGGGGAGGTGAACAATGAGAGACTATGGACCCTGAAAAACAATCTGAAGGGTTTGAAGAGGTGGGGGGGGAGGTTGGGGGAACCAGGTGGTGGGTATTAGGGCACGGATTGTGTGGAGCACTGGGTGTGGTACAAAAACAATGAATTCTGTTATGCTGAAAATAAATTTTAAAAAATGATTTAAAAAATGCCATCAACATTTTTCACAGAGCTAGAACAAATAATCCTAAAATTTGTATGGAACCACAAAAGACCCTGAATAGCAAAAGCAATCTTGAAAAAGAAAAACAAAGCTGGAAGTATCACAACTCCAGATTCAAGTTATATTACAAACCAATATGATACTGGCGCAAAAATAGACACGTAGATCAATGGACCAAAATAGAAAACCCAAAAATGGACCCACAACTATATAGTCAACAAATCTTCAACAAAGCAAGAAAGAATATCCAATGGAAAAAAGACGGTCTCTTCAACAAATGGGGTTAGGAAAACTGGACAGCAACATGCAAAATAATGAAACTGGACCACTTTCTTACATCATACACAAAAATAAATTCAAAATTGTTGACAGACCTAAATGTGAGATAGGAAGCCATTAAAATCCTAGAGGAGAACACAGACCATAACCTCTTTTACCTCAGCTGCAGCAACTTCTTACTAAGTAGGTTTCCTGAGGCAAGGGAAATGAAAGCAAAAATAAACTATTGGGACTTCATCAGAATGGGGCACCTAGGTGGCTCAATTCAGTTCAGGTCATGATTCCTGGACCCTGGGATTGAGCCCCGCATTGGGCTCCCTGCTTGGCTGGGAGCCTGATTCTCTCTCTGTCTCTGTCCCTCCCCCTGTTCCTGTGCTCTCTCTCAAATAAATAAATAAAATCTTTAAAAAATGGTTAATTTTATGGTGCATGGATCTTATCTCAAATAGCAATATTAATACCTTTAATCTCACAGATGTTTTAGATATCCTGAAACACATGTTTATAATGAACAATCCTCAATTCTTGCTCAGAAAATTTATTCAGAACATGCACTTTATTTCAAATGCTTCTTTTTGGAAAGAATGCCACAATTTTAAAATAATTTTAGGTAATAATAGTCTTTATAAGCATTTTTCTAAACCACTGTTTTCATTTCGGACAATTTAACTTCCATTTGCCAACAGTGTCCATAATCCTGTATTCCATTATTTTTACTTTCCAATGTAATATAAATATACTTTGATAATCTTTATAATTTTAATAACCACCTAAATTTGCAAACAATTCTGTAAATTATTAAACACTATTCTGAAATTATATGTAATATGTGTAACATATATAATTATATATATTATATCTTCAGAAGAATGTATATATGTACATATCCATAAGTCTATATATATGGCAAAAATTGATAGATATGAAATGAGAAGTTATAGTTGAAGACCAATAATGAATATTACAAGTAGATAATCAATAAGGAAAAGAGTTGAAAAAAATAAGTAAATAAATTGTAGATAATGCAAGCCAGGTTTCTCACTATCAGAGAAAGTACAAATAACCAAGGAGGGAAGACTATAAATAACTCTGTGGTGCTGAATTTGATTCAAATAATATCAGTATTAGATCATAATTGTGCTAATATATACATAGATGGAGCCATAAAATGGATATATGTGCGTACCTGAGTTAGAATGCATATAATCATTTCCTAGCTATATCCACTGAAGGGTCGAGAAGTGGTCAATAGCAATGAGAACACACAGCACACAGATCTTGGGGGTTATTTGTCTGTCCTAGTTTTTATTTAAATTCCATTTAGTTAACATACATTGTAATATTAGTTTCAGGAGCAAAATTTAGAGTACCAGGTGTTGGATGTAAGTGTTGAATCAGATCCTGATTTTTAAATACCATTTTCTAACAAAAGGAAACAAGGCTCCTTGATTCTAGGGCTGGGACAGGAAAACACAAGATGAACCTAGGGCATTTTATAGTGCCAGAAGTAAGATCATGTTTAAAAAAATAGTGATCACAGCATGTCAAAATGACATGGGAGCCAATCTGAAAGAACTCCCAATGCCCACATATGAAACTATTTGAGCAACAAATAAATAGCAATAATATTGGATATACCCCAGAAAATAATATACATATGCATGAATCTATTCCTTTACAAATAAAGGATTGAATAAATGAATAAATTAGAGATAAGGAACAAATATTGCAGGATTCCAAATAATATATGTAAAGAGTCTTACTTCCAGGAGGCAATGCTTTAATTCTCCTCCTTTATAGTATGGTCTGGACTCAGTGACTCACTTCCAAACAACAGAGTACAGAAAGGGAAAAATAATTACAGTGGACAATACTGGCAGATACCATTTTAATCAAGTGATCAAGCATAACATCATCAGTGATAAATCATGTTTTTATTGTGTACTCCCTGTTATGATGTGACTTTTCACCTTTGTGACTTCCTTCCCAAAACCGTTACTTCAGTCTAATCATAAGAAAACATTGGACAAATCAAAATTGAGGGACATTCTATAAAATACCTAAACAGTTTTCTTGAAATTTATCAAAGTTATGATAAACAAGAAAAGACTGAGAAACTCTCATGATTGAAGAAGACGAAAGAGATGATGACTAAATGCACATGGTATCCTGGGTTGTATTCCAAAATAATAAAAAAAAAATCAGTGGAGAAAACTGGTGAAATCTCAATAGAGTCAGTAATTTAGGTTATAATATTGTTCTAATATTAATTTCTTAAGAAATGTGCCATGGTTATATAAGATGTCAATATTAGGGAAAGCCAGGTAGAAGCTAGGAAAGAAGGGTATAAAAAAAACTTTCTGTGCTATCATTTTAATTTTTTACTTACTTAAAATAGTTAGAATGGCCAAAATTAGCAAGACAGGAAACAACATGTGTTAGAGAGGATGTGGAGAAAGGGGAACCCTCTTACACTGTTGGTGGGAATGCAAGTTGGTGCAGCCACTTTGGAGAACACTGTGGAGATTCCTCAAGAAATTAAAACTAGAGCTTCCCTATGACCCTGCAATTGCACTACTGGGTATTTACCCCAAAGATACAGATGGAGTGAAAAGAAGGGCCAATGTTTATACCCCAATTTTGCAATGTACCCCAATGTTTATAGCAGCAATGGCCACGGTCGCCAAACTGTGGAAAGAACCAAGATGCCCTTCAACGGACGAATGGATAAGGAAGATGTGGTCCATATACACTATGGAGTATTATGCCTCCATCAGAAAGGATGAATACCCAACTTTTGTAGCAACATGGACGGGACTGGAAGAGATTATGCTGAGTGAAAAAGGTCAAGCAGAGAGAGTCAATTATCATTTGGTTTCACTTATTTGTGGAGCATAACAAATAGCATGGAGGACAAGGGGAGATGGAGAGGAGAAGGGAGTTGGGGGAAATTGGAAGGGGAGGTGAACCATGAGAGACTATGGACTCTGAAAAGCAATCTGAGGGTTTTGAAGGGGCGGGGGGTGGGAGGTTGGGGGATCCAGGTGGTGGGTATTGGAGAGGGCACGTATTGCATGGAGCACTGGGTGTGGTGCAAAAATAATGAATACTGTTACGCTGAAAAAATAAAAAATTTAAAAATATATATATATAAAAATAAATACAGTGCAAAAAAAAACAAAAAAAATAAAAACTGAATATGTGCCCATAAAAAAACAATAGTAATAATAATTACCAAAAGTTAGAAAAATGAATCAGTGTAGTTTAGTTTAAGAAACTAAAAAAAATAATTATATTATAGTATATTATATTATATTATATTATATTATAGATGCTGGAAAATCCATTAATAATATTCAACATGGATTCCTGATTTAGAAAATAAAACAAAGAAAATTTTAAAAACTCCCAGGAAACAAGCCGTAGAAAGCAACTCCTGCTACCTCATGGAGAGTATTTAGTAACAAACCTGCAACTAATATAATACTTTATTGTGAAACATTGAAATCTTTTCCCCTAAGACCAAGACTAGAATTATACTATCCCAGTTCACTTCAACAGTGCACTAGCATTTATATTTAGTTCGGTAGGGCATGAAAAAAAATCAAAGAGCATAAAAGTCGAAAAAAGGTAAAACCATTTTTAATTAGCAGATGACATTATTGAGTATGTAGAAAATCCAAGGAAACTTAATAACAGAACTACTTAGCAAATTTACCAAAGTCTGAAGGGAGTAGGGTGGGGGATTGGGTGAGCCTGGTGGTGGGTATTAACGAGGGCACATATTGCATAGAGCACTGGGTGTTGTGCATAAACAATGAATCTTGGAACACTGAAAAAATAAAATTAAAAAAAAATAGAGCTTCCCTATGACACTGCAATTGCACTACTGGGTATTTACCCCAAAG
>NW_019154140.1:7215337-7233546 GCF_002288905.1 Enhydra lutris kenyoni
GGCTGCATCCACCTCCTCCACAGTGGCATATGTGACAAACCCAAAGCCTCTGGATCGCTTGGTGTTTGGGTCTCTCATTACCGCACAGTCCGTAAGTGTTCCCCATTGCTCAAAATGGCTCCTCAGACTCTCATCGGTTGTTTCAAACCTCAGACCTCCGATGAAGAGCTTCCGCAGCTGTTCAGGCTCTTTGGGAGACTCTGACTTAGACATGACGGCGGTGGGAGGGGAGACTTTAACGATGCTTACTCGGCGGCGTCCACGGGCAGAAAGCTGTTTGTTTATTTTTTAATTAAGTTCAATTAGCCAACATATAGTACACCATTGGTTTTTGATGTAGTGTTCAATGATCCATAGTTGCTTATAACACCCAGTGCTCACATATAAAATATGTATATTTATATGTGCCCTTCTTTTTTTTTTAATTTTTTATTTCTTTTCAGCATAACAGTATTCATTGGTTTTGCACCACACCCAGTGCTCCATGCAATACGTGCCCTCTCTAATACCCACCACCTGATCCCCCAACCTCCCACCCCCCGCCCCTTCAAAACCCTCAGATTGCTTTTCAGAGTCCATAGTCTCTCATGGTTCACCTCCCCTTCCAATTTCCCCCAACTCCCTTCTCCTCTCTAACTCCCCTTGTCCTCCATGCTATTTGTTATGCTCCACAAGTAAGTGAAACCATATGATAATTGACTTGACCTTTTTCACTTGACCTTTTTCACTCAGCATAATCTCTTCCAGTCCCGTCCATGTTGCTACAAAAGTTGGGTATTCATCCTTTCTGATGGAGGCATAATACTCCATAGTGTATATGGACCACATCTTCCTTATCCATTCATCCGTTGAAGGGCATCTTGGTTCTTTCCACAGTTTGGCGACCATGGCCATTGCTGCTATAAACATTGGGGTACAGATGGCCCTTCTTTTCACTATATCTGTATCTTTGGGGTAAATATCCAGTAGTGCAATGGCAGGGTCATAGAAAAGCTCTATTTTTAATTTCTTGAGGAATCTCCACACTGTTTTCCAAAGTGGCTGCACCAACCGCATTCCCACCAACAGTGTAAGAGGGTTCCCCTTTCTCTACATCCTCTCCAACACATGTTGTTTCCTGTCTTGCTATATGTGCCCTTCTTAATGACTATCACTCAGTTACCCTATCCCCTCAAACCCATCCTTTCTATAACCCACAGTTGGTTTGCAGGGGTCCAGAGTCTCTCATGATTTTCTCCCTCTCTGATTTCTTCCCATTCAGGTTTCCCTCCCTTTGCTGTGGTCCTCCACACTATTCCTTATGTTCCACATATGAGTGAAACCATATGATAATTCCCCTTCTGTTTGACTTATTTCACTTAACATAATCCCTTCCAGTTCCATCCATGTCAATGCAAATGGTAGGATTCATCCTTCCTGATGGTTGAGTAATATTCCATTGTATGTATGAACCACATCTTCTTTATTCATTCATCTGTTGAAGATCTCTTCCACAGTTTGGCTATTGTGGGCATTGCTGATATGAACATTGGGATGCAGGTGCCCCTTCTTTTCACTACATCTGTAACTTTGGGATAAATACCTAGTAGTGCAATTGTTGGGTCATAGGGTAACTCTACTTTTAACTTCTTGAGGAAACTCCATACTCTTTTCCAGAGTGGCTGCACCAGCTTGAATTCCCACCAACAGTATAAAAGGGCTCCCTTTCTCCACATCCTCCCCAACATTTTTTGTCCCCTGTCTTGTTAAAGTTGGCCATTCTAACTGATGTAAGGTGGTATCTCATTGTGGTTTTGATTCAGACTTCCCTGATGGCAAATAATGTGGAACATTTTTTCATGTGTCTGTTAGCCATTTGTATGTCTCCCATGGAGAAGTGTCTGCTCACGTTTTCTGCCCATTTCCTGACTGGATTATTTGGTTTTGGGGGTGCTGAGTTTGAGAAATTCTTTATATATCTTGGATATCAGCCCTAAATCCGTTATGTCATTTGCAAATATCTTCTTCCATTTTGTAGGTTGCCTTTTAGTTTTGTTGATTGTTTTCTTTTCTGTGCAGAAGCTTTTTATCTTGATGAAGTCCCAATAGTACATTTTGCTTTTGTTTCCCTTGCCTTTAGAAATATGTCTTGGAAGAAGTTGCTGTGACCACAGTTGAACCTTTTTATGTTTCTAAATTAAAGTTAAATTTTCTAATTTTACACCGTTGCAAAGCTATTAAAAAAAAATTTTTAAAAACATGCTGCTAAAGCAAAATATTACACTATCTATAATCCAACTTCGATCCTGTAAATACAGTGGTTTAACATTTTATTATAACATAAAATGGTAGTCCTAAATATTTAGTTATGATTCCTGACTAAACTCTCATTAGTATACTAATAAGCTATCAAGACTTTGTGCCCATTGTGAGTTAAGTCAAGTCAGGTATCAACAGTTTTGTAAAAACTTACTATCTCAGGGAGACTTCAGAGGTGCAGATTCGTGTTCTCTTGGTTCCAGTGGATAATTACATGCAAGAAAATGAAACTGGACCCCTATCTTACACCACTCACAGAAATTAACTCAAAATGGGTTACAGACTTAAACATAGGAATTGAAACTGTAAAACTTCCAGAAGAAAAATTCTGGAAAATAATCTTTGACATCAGCCTTGGCAATGGTTTTTTAGATATGATACCAAAAGTAAAGGCAAACAAAAGCAAAAATTGGTAAGTGGGACTACATCAAACTAAGTACTTCTCCACAGCAAAAGAAACAGTCAACAAAATGAAAAGAGAACCTATGTTCCACAAATAAGTGAAACCATATGATAATTGACTCTCTCTGCTTGACTTATTTCACTCAGCATATAATCTCTTCCAGTCCCATCCATGTTGCTACAAAAGTTGGGTATTCATCCTTTCTGATGGAGGCATTAAAAAAAAAAGAAAAGAAAAGAAAACCTATGGAGTGAGAGAAAATATTTGTAAACCATCTATGTGATAGGGGTTAATATCCAAAATATATGAATAATGTATACAACTCAACAATAAAAGAACCTGGAACAATCCAGTTAAAAATGGACAGGGAAACTGAGTAGACTTTTTCCAAAGAATATGTACAAACGGTCAACAGGTAGGATCAAAGTGTGCTCAGTTTCACTACTTTTCAGGGAAATGCAAATCTAATCCACAAGGACATATACCTCACACCTATTAATATGGCTGTTATCAAAATGACAAGAAATATCAAGTGTTGGTGAGGATGTGGAGAAAAGGGAACACTTGTACACTGTTAGTGGGAATGTAAATGGGTTCAGCCATTATGAAAACATGGAGTTTCTTCAAAATATTAAAAATGAACTACCACACAATGCTGGAACCCCACTTCTGGTTACCTATCCAAAGTAAATGAAATCAAGATATTAAAGAGATATCTGGAATTCTATGCTCATTGTAGCATTATACACAATAGCCTAGATATAGAAACAAAGTGTCTATCTGCCAATCAGTGGATAAAGAGGACATTATATATATCAAAAATGGGAAATTATCCAACCAGGAGAAAGAAGGAAATCCTTCCATTTCCAACAACATAGGTGGTCCTGGAGGGCATTGTACTAGATGAAAAGAGAGACAGAGAAAAAAAAATCTTGTACGATATCGTTTGTATGTGGAGTCTATCAACAATAGCAAAATCCTCTTTCATAGAACCAGAGAATAGAATGGTGGTTGCCAGAGGGAAAATGGAATAGGAGGAGGAAATGGGAGTTGCATATCAAAGGGTATAAACTTAAAAGTTATAAGACAAATGAGTTCTGAGGGTCTAATGTACAGCATGGTGACTATGGTTAATAATATGGAATTGTATGAATAAAAATACTTAGAGTGTATTTTAAGCATCTGTACATACACAGACACACAAGATGATGAATATGTTAATTAACTTAATTTTGGTAAGCATTTCACAACATACACATATATCAAATCATCATGTTAAATAACATGGAGGACATGGGGCGATGGAGAGGAGAAGGGAGCTGAGGGAAATTGGAAGGGGAGGTGAACCATGAGAGACTATGGACTCTGAAAAACAATCTGAGGGTTTTGAAGGGGCAGGGGGTGGGATGTTGGGGGAACCAGGTGGTGGGTATTGGGGAGGGCACATATTGCATGGAGCACTGGGTGTGGTGCAAAAACAATGAATACTGTTACACTGAAAAGAAATTTTAAAAAAACAAAAAATAAAAAAATTTTTTAAAAATCATCATGTTATATACTTTAAATATATCCAATTTTGTTTGTTCCTTATACTTCAATAAAATAGGGGAAAAAAACAAAAACCTACAAATCTATTTGATTTACTATTAGAGTGATTTAATACTGCCTCATTTCAATTGAACAATATCAAGAATCTTAATGGTGTTCATAACCTTTGACCCAGGATTCAGGTTCTTGAAATAACCAAAATAGGGAAAACTTCATGCTAAAATTGTTAAATACAGTATTGTACACTTCATTGAGTCTACCCTAGATATAATTTGGAACAACTATTATCATAAATAAAGAAATTGGTACCATGGTAAAAGGCTAAAGACCTGCTAGTAACAGTAGGATTATTACATCAAATTTGACTTGTGTACTTGATGAAAATAGATGATAATTGAAAATCGTTTTTTTTTAATTAGAAGTCATGAGAAAATGTTTATGATATAATTTTAGGTATAACTATAGTATGTTAATAAATGCATCTAAGAATGCATTACAAAAAGATTTTCTGTAGACAAATTTAGAAGGAAATAAATATAACCATTTCTGTGTTGCTAGTTTTATTTATTTATTTTTTCATGTGATGACAACTTTTATTTATTTTTGGTGACAGTTTATGTTTTTTTTGTTGTTGTTGATTTTTATTTCTTTTCAGTGTTCCAGAGTTCATTGTTAATGCACCACACCCAGTGCTCCATGCAGTACGTGCCCTCCTTAATACCCACCATCAGGGCTTCCCAAACCCCCCCCCCAAAACCCTCAGTTTGTTTCTCAAAGTCCATAGTCTCTTATGGTTCATCTCCCCCTCTGATTTCCCCCAACTCACTTCTCCTATCCTTCATATAAGCTATCTAATTTGACATTCAGATATTCATAGTATTCTCTCATAACTTTTTACATTCCTATAACATGATAGAAATGTCCCCACTTTCATCTCTGATTTTATTAAGTCTTTTTTTCTTGCTCATTATAACCCCAATTTTATCAGTTTTATTAACCTTTTCAAAAAGCCAGATTTTGGTTTTTTTATTCACTGTGTTGTTTCATTCTTTCCTATTTTGTTTAGCTCTACACTAATATTTATTATTTCCTTTCTTCTAGGGTTTGGTTTGTTCTTCTATATTTCGTTCCTTAAGATGAAAAGTTATGTTATTCATTTGAGATGCTTCTTTTCCTTCCATGTAAGTATTTACAGCTATGCATTTCCCTCTAGCATTGTTTTTACTGCATCCCATAAGTTTGATATGTTTTGTTTCCATTTTCATTCTTCCCAAAGTATTTTCTAATTTCCCTTATTTCTTCTTTGACACACTGATTAAGATTGTATAGTTTAATTTCCATATATTTGTTAATTTTTCAGTTTCTTATGTGCTGATTTATAGCTTCATTCCACTGGAATAAGAGAAGATATTTTGTGTGATTCAATCTGTTTAAATTTATTGAGAGTTGTTTTGTGGCCTAACATATGGTTGATCCACAAATGGCCAATAGGTGCTCAATATTAATAATCATCAGGGAAATGAAAATTAAAACCACAATGTGCTATAAACTCGTGCCTGTCAGAGTGGCTACTATTTAAAAAAAAAAAAAAAAAAGGCATGATCTCTTCCAGTCCCGTCCATGTTGCTACAAAAGTTGGGTATTCATCCTTTCTGATGGAGGCATAATACTCCATAGTGTATATGGACCACATCTTCCTTATCCATTCGTCCGTTGAAGGGCATCTTGGTTCTTTCCACAGTTTGGCAACCGTGGCCATTGTGAGATTATGCTGAGTGAAATAAGTCAAGCAGAGAGAGTCAATTATCATATGGTTTCACTTATTTGTGGAGCATAACAAATAGCATGGAGGACATGGGGAGTTAGGAGAAAGGAGTTGGGGGAAATTGGAAGGGGAGGTGAACAATGAGAGACTATGGACTCTGAAAAACAATCTGAAGGGTTTGAAGAGGTGGGGGGGTGGGAGGTTGGGGGAACCAGGTGGTGGGTATTAGAGAGGGCACGGACTGCATGGAGCACTGGGTGTGGTACAAAAACAATGAATACTGTTATGCTGAAAATAAAAAAAAAAAGCATGATGGCAAGCACTGGTGAGGGCATAAAGAAATTTGAAACCTGGCACACCACTGGTTGGAAGGCAAAGTTTTGCAACTGCTAAGGATAACAGTATGGGAGGTCCTCAAAAAATTAAAAATAGAGGGATGCTGGGTGACTCAGTCAGTTAAGCATCTGCCTCCAGCTCAGGTCATGATCCAGGATCCTGGGATTGAGTCCAATATTGGGCTCCCTGCTCAGGGGGGGCCTGCTCCTCCCTCAGCTTCCCTACCACTCCCCCTGCTTGTGCTCGCTTGCTCTCTGATAAATAAATAAAATCTCTTTAAAAATTAAAAATAGAACTATAATACTATCTAGAAATTGCACATTTGGGTATTTATCCAAAAGTATAAAAAGATAAAATAAAATAACACGGAGGACATGGGGAGATGGAGAGGAGAAGGGAGTTGAGGGAAGTTGGAGGGGGAGATGAACCATGAGAGACTATGGACTTGAAAAACAATCTGAGGGTTTTGAAAGGGAGGGGGTTGGGAGGTTGGGGGAGCCTGGTGGTGGGTATTATGGAGGGCACACATTGCATGGAGCACTGGGTGTGGTGCATAAACAATGAATTCTGTTACACTGAAAAGAAATTAAATAAAAAATGAAATAAAATAAATATTTTTAAAAAGTGTTGATATTAGTATCTCAAAGAATATTAGCTCTCTTATATTCATTGCAGTACTCTCTACAATAGCCAAGATGTGAAAATAACCTAAATGTGTGTCAGAGGATGAACAGATAATGAAAATGTTATAAATACACATAATGGAATACTATTCGGCATTTAAAAAGAAGGGAATTCTTTAAGGAAAAAAAAGGAAATTCTTCAATATGCAATAGCTTGGATGAATCCTGAGGACATTATGCTATGTAAAATAAGCCAGTCACAGAAAGACAAATACTGCATGGTTCACTTATATGAGTTGGTATAAAACAGTAAAATTCATAGACTCTAAAAGTGGAATAGTGGTTCTAGGGAATGAGAGAGATGGAAAAAAGTAGTTATTAACCAATAAGCATAAAGTTTCAGATCAGCAAGATGAATACGCACCAGACATCTGCTACACAGCATTGTACCTACAGTCAACGATAATGTCTTAGATACTTGAAATTTGTTAAGAGGACAGATCTCATGTTAAGTGTTCTTACCATGATAAAATAAAATGTTAAAAACTAGAAAAGCATGTTCAACCTTTTGTACTCAGGGAAATACAGATGAAAATTATAGTTAAAAATCATATGTGTATTCACATATTGGTAAAAATTTAAAAGGCTGAAACTACAAAGTGTTATTGAGAGTATGAAATAATGAGAATCCTATGCCAGTGGTGGTAGGGATGTTAACTGGTATAACCTTCATTGGCCTGAGTCTGCCATGCCACAAGTGGGCTGAAGCATCATAGCTTTATCAGATGCAGTATGCAGAAAATTGATTAGACATATAAAAACACATTGTCTGTCGATTGAGTCCTCTGATCACCACAGTTTGTAACCCTGGTGTTTATATTCTCCAACTCATATGGATGGAGGAAAATAATTTGGAAGTAAGCTGTGAGTCCCTGAATAACTTCCCTGGGATTTCCTAAATGAATCATCCAGCACCTTACAGGTCCACAGGAAACTAGGGGCTTTCACTTTCAAAGTCCAGTAGACATCAAGGATCAGGCCTTTGCTTTGACCCAAAAGGTCTGAACACAGAGAGAATGCTCTGTAGTTCTTAGAAGTTTCAATTCTTCTAGTTAATTAAAATTTGGCATTTGGTGGTGACTTCAGGGAATCCAGAAATTCATGTCTCCTGAGCCACCCACCTCAGTTGGCCAATTTGCTGATTGCATTTCTAATGTGTTATATTTTGAAATTGCTTGGTTCACTGATACTTTGGCTCAGTATTTAGAATCATAAAGGCAGCTAAAGGAATAGATGCCCATGTGATTTCATCTGGATCACATGAAAGAAGTTTCTCAGTTTCTTGTAGGAATCTGAGTGTTTTTCTACTGTGGTTAGTTAGTAAGAAAGAACTAAGCATGTAAGTTATTTGAAGTTCCTTCATCAGAGACAGTCCTTTTTCCTGCCATCATTGGGACTTCTAACTAAGAAAAAAATTTGTACCCTACTACAGTAGTTGAACTCTAGAAGTACTGGTTCTTGCATGTGCAAAAACAGCAGCACCTGACTATGGATAACTCCTTACCCTATGGAAAAACCAGAGCAGACAGATGTCTTCTGTGCCAGGAAGTGTCAAGAGCTGGGTAATGTCCTCCATGGTTTCTATAATGGTCTTCACCCTGCCCCCACCCCGACCTGCCTTGGAGACTTCCACATTGTACTTGTCTTTTCTCATTTGGTCTTCTACTCCTGGCTCTTTGAAGCCACCCTTCTAATCTGTGCCCTCTCATCACTATTTTCCTGCACTGGAGCTGAGCTCCAAACTCTAAGCACCAGTTAGTTACATCATGGCTTTAAGAATTTGTCGGGGCGCCTGGGTAGCTCAGTGGGTTAAAACTCCTGTCTTCAGCTCAAGTCATGATCCCAGGATCCTAGAATCGAGCCCCACATCGGGATCTCTACTCAGTGGGGAGCCTGCTCCCGCCCCCCGCCTGCCTCTCTGCCTATCTGTGATCTCTGCCTGTCAAATAAATAAATAGAATCTTTAAAAAAAAAAAAAGAATTTGTCCTCTGCCAAGGGTTTTGTCATCAGCTACTCTTACTATCTTCTCAATAATGCTTGTTTATGCTTCCAGAGTATTGTTAAAAATGGGTTTTGTTATTGGCAATGAAGAAGTCAACTTTCTTTCGTTGCAGATGACATGATTCTTTATATGGAAAACCCAAAAGACTCCACCCCCAAACTACTAGAACTCATACAGCAATTCAGTAACGTGGCAGGATACAAAGTCAACATACAGAAATCAGTGGCTTTCTTATACACTAACAATGAAAATACAGAAAGGGAAATTAGAGAATCGATTCCATTTACTATAGCACCAAGAACCATAAGATACCTGGGAATAAACCTAACCAAAGGGGTACAGGATCTGTACTCGAGGAACTACAGAACACTCATGAAAGAAATTGAAGAAGACACAAAGAGATGGAAGACCATTCCATGCTCTTGGATCGGAAGAATATACATTGTTAAAATGTCTATACTGCCTAGAGCAATCTATACTTTTAATGCCATTCCAATCAAAATTCCACCGGTATTCTTCAAAGAGCTGGAGCAAATAATCCAAAAATTTGTATGGAATCAGAAGAGACCCCGAGTCACTAAGGAAATGTTGAAAAACAAAAATAAAACTGGGGGCATCACGTTACCTGATTTCAAGCTTTACTACAAAGCTGTGATCACCAAGACAGCATGGTACTGGCATAAAAACAGACACATAGACCAGTTGAACAGACTAGAGAGCCCAGATATGGACCCTCAACTCTATGGTCAGTTAATCTTCGACAAAACAGGAAAAAATATACAGTGGAAAAAAGACAGTCTCTTCAATAAATGGTGTTGGGAAAACTGGGCAGCTATATATAGAAGAATGAAACTCGACCATTCTCTTACACCATACACAAAGATAAACTCAAAATGGATAAAAGACCTCAACGTGAGACAGGAATCCATCAGAATCCTAGAGGAGAACATAGGCAGTAATCTCTTTGATATCAGCCACAGCAACTTCTTTCAAGATATGTCTCCAAAGGCAAAGGAAACAAAAGCCAAAATAAACTTTTGGGACTTCATCAAAATCAAAAGCTTCTGCACAGCAAAGGAAAAGTCAAGAAAACAAAGAGGCAACCCACGGAATGGGAGAAGATATTTGCAAATGACAGTACAGACAAAAGATTGATATCCAGGATCTATAAAGAACTCCTCAAACTCAACACACATAAAACAGATAATCATATCCAAAAATGGGCAGAAGATATGAACAGACACTTCTCCAATGAAGACATACAAATGGCTATCAGACACATGAAAAAATGTTCATCATCACGAGCCATCAGGGAGATTCAAATTAAAACCACATTGAGATATCACCTTACACCAGTTAGAATGGCCAAAATTAGCAAGACAGGAAACAACATGTGTTGGAGAGGATGTGGAGAAAGGGGAACCCTCTTCCACTGTTGGTGGGAATGCAAGTTGGTGCAGCCACTTTGGAGAACACTGTGGAGAGTCCTCAAGAAATTAAAAATAGAGCTTCCCTATGACCCTGCCATTGCACTACTGGGTATTTACCCCAAAGATACAGATGTAGTGAAAAGAAGGGCCATCTGTACCCCAATGTTTATAGCAGCAATGGCCATGGTCGCCAAACTGTGGAAAGAACTAAGATGCCCTTCAAAGGACGAATGGATAAGGAAGATGTGGTCCGTATACACTATGGAGTATTATGCCTCCATCAGAAAGGATGAATACCCAACTTTTGTAGCAACATGGATGGGACTGGAAGAGATTATGCTGAGTGAAATAAGTCAAGCAGAGAGAGTCAATTATCATATGGTTTCACTTATTTGTGGAGCATAACAAATAGCATGGAGGACATGGGGAGTTAGGAGAAGGGAGTTGGGGGAAATTGGAAGGGGAGGTGAACCATGAGAGACTATGAACTCTGAAAAACAATCTGAAGGGTTTGAAGAGGTGGGGGGGGTGGGAGGTTGGGGGAACCAGGTGGTGGGTATTAGAGATGGCACGGATTGTATGGAGCACTGGGTGTGGTACAAAAACAATGAATTCTGTTATGCTGAAAATAAATTTAAAAATGATTTAAAAATGGGTTTTGTTGATTTCTTGCATACTTTCTGCAAATTTTGCACTAATCTGGAAATTTCAGGTTTAAGGGAAGCTGAAACAAGCAGGTGAGGGGTTCCTATTCTGGAGACCTGTGGGAAATATTTCAGAGTAGACAGGGAGTTCCTAGAATCTTCCTCTTATAAAAGTCTATATTACATATGCTAGGGAAGAGAGTTCATTTTTTTGGCCATATCAATTCTAGTCTCCAGTAATGGAGGTGATGAAAGGAAAAGGAAAAAATAACAAAAGGATTCAGGGGGAAATACTAAGAAAGGTGAAATCTAATCTCTATGCACATTGCTTCTCTCCATTCCAGGTGCTTCCGTGGATATCAAGGCAGACAAGTTCTGCCTTTCAGCACTAGCCTGTTTTTCTTTCTATCCTCATTACTCTCTCTTCTCAGACATTTCTTCCAATTATGAACATTTTCTGTGTAATTCCACTGTGCAAATGAAGTGTTAGATGTGGAGCTGTCCTCAGCTACCTCTATCTTTGGAAATAATAGGATAAAATTATTAGACCCAAAGAATTTAATAATTTGTAAATAAAATAATGTGCTATGTCTCCCAGAGCTGATTGAATTTTAAATTTAGGCACAAATTATTATAAGGAATGTGAGTTTCCAGTAGTGAAATTACAGCCATAAATCGCCCAATTTTTTTCTTAAAATGAATGAATATTTTTCTTAAAATGACTCAATAAAATCAACCTCCTGCCCCACTTCTCTTTTGGAGGGAAGAAGGTAGGGAGTTAGGTGAGCCTAGTGGTGGGTATTAAGGAGGGCAGGTATTGCATGGAGCACTGGGTGTGGTGCATAAACAATGGATCTTGGAACATTGAAAAAATTAAATTAAATTTTAAAAAAAAGAATGTGAAAAAGTATAGACAAGATACCAATAAGTGGTCATCTGAAAAGTGCTTAAGCTATCCCTGGCAAATTTGTAAAACAAGTATTTTAAGAGGAAATCCCTGGGCTCCAATTGGACCTATCACTTCTCTCTATATAAGCAAAGAAATCAGTCTTTGCTCCCTTTTTTTTTGAATTTCAAAAATGGTCATTCAGACTTCAGTGTGAATTGAATCCACTATGTTCCCTCTTCAAAGGTAAGTGAGCAGAATTTGGATTTGTGTTTATCTTTCTACTATGCAGTTAAAATAAACCTTGTCCTCACTTTGTCACCAAAGGATCTTGGGGACAGGGATGAGAAAATCTGGAATCTCTCAGTATGTTGTTCTACCTACCTTGCTGATAGGTTCTGTGGTCTTGATCTATGCTGCATGTAAATGTGGTACAATGGAAGCAATTACCGTCTCAAAGTTAGGCAGCAAATAGAAAGTGCTTAGAAATTTTTCAATTGAATTGAATAGATTTAATTCACTAATGTGGAAGTCAGGGAGAATGTTTATTCAGCAGGATTCTACAAGCACAGAAATAAGAAAGACACCTTATGAACTTTTCCATTTGATTTTTCTTCTTCACTGCAGAGTCTGAATTAATTTGGTCTACCACCCTAACCACACATTACTCACCACTGGAAATAACTGAAAGGTAACCTGTATCTTTTCTCTTAGAAGGGCATGGAATATGGGCAGATACCTAAGTACTAAACTGCATGAGTGAGGAAAGCCAGGAAAAGCAAGAACTAATTCATGGGCTATCCCAGCAGAAACAGAACTTGTTATTTTGAGTCCTATGGGCAATACCAACATCAGACACTTTCATATCAGGTTAGAGCCAAAGGATTCACAGTTGATTCAGTTTCAATGGGTAAGTTAGGACTGTGGTAAGAAGTCATCATTCTAGGCAAGAGGGTTCATGAAGGAGCAAAGTTTTGAGTTATAATGATGCATCAGATTTCAAGTTTGATATGAAGAAAAAGGCTAGCAAGGGAATTCAGCCCTGGATACTGGGAGAGTGCTATTAGAAATAAGACAAATAAGTGCATGCATGTAATAACTCATCAGAGGTTTATGCCAGGCTGCCAAAATCAACCTATCTTAAACACAACACTCTATATAATACAATCTATAAATATCTGTTGCTTACATGAATGAATGAATGAGTGAGTGAATGAATGAATGAATGGATAAATGGAAATATGGGTGGATAGACAGATAGATGAATAGATGACTGGGCTGAATGGTAGCCTGGATGATGGAGGTAATAAATGAAAAATTAGATGGATAATTAGGTAGCAGGTATAAGGTTGAATGAGTGAATAAATGAATGAACATTATGATTTTAAGCAACCTTCCTGATGTGAACTAAAATGAGCTAGTTTGTGTGATCTTCTCCCTGTGGATCAGGGATCTGTAGGCACTGCTGAGTTATCAGATAAGTCTTTATCTAACCCTTTATAGAGACAAAAAGAGCTCCATATTCTCCTGAATTTATTTTCTTTCCCAGCTTCCTTCATGTTTGTCCTGTTTTTAAAAATGAAATTCAAGTTGGGGCTATTCCTTAAGGAGAGGCCTACAAAGTCTGTTTTACTTGCCTCATCCTTTCCAGTCTTTTTGTGTTTCATAAATCTTGATTAAGGACTTATCTTGTGCCTCACAATGCAGTGTGTGTTCAGAGTATCCAAAGTAACATTGAGCTCAATCCCTATCCTCAAGGAACATTAGTTTAACTGAAGAAGAAAAGAAAAACACCTATTACTAAATATTTTAGATACTAATCCTTTATCTGATCTGTCATTTGAAAATATCTTCTCCTATTCCATAGGTTGCCTTTTAGTTTTGTTGATTGCTTCCTTTGCTGTGCAGATTTTTATCTTGATGTAGTCCCAATAGTTTATTTTTGCTTTTATTTCCCTTGCCTTAGGGAATCTATCTAGAAAAAATTTACTGTGACCAATGTCAGAGAAATTACTGCCTGTGCTCTCTTCCAGGATTTCTATGGTTTCCTGTCTCACATTTAGGTCTGTCATGACATTTTGAATCTATTTTGTGTATAGTGTAAGAAAGTGGTCCAGTTCCATTCTTTTGCCTGTAGCTCACCAGTTATTCCAACACCATTTGTTGAAGAGACTGTCTCTTTTCCATTGAATATTATTTTCCTTGTTGAAGATAATTGACCATATAATTGTGAGCTTATGTCTGGGTTCTGTGTCAGTACCATACTGATTTGATTACCACAGCTTTGTAATATAACTTAAAGTTTGGAATTCTGAGGCCTCCAGTTTTGCCTTTTTCAATCTTTTTCAAGATTGCTTTGGCTCTTAAGTGGTTTCATAAGAATTTTAGGATTCTTTGTTCTAGTTCTATGAAAAATGCTGTTGGTATTTTGATGGATATTGCATTAAATCTGCAAATTGCTTTGGGTAGTATTTTAAAAACATGTTTTGTCTTTCCATTACTTTGGGTTGTCTTTAATTTATTTCATCTGTGTTTTATAGTTTTTGGAGTATAAGTCTTTTATCTCTTTGGTTAAGTTTATTCTTAGGTATCTTATTATTTTGGGTGCAATTTTAATTGCGATTGTTTTCTTAATTTCTCTTTTCTGCTGCTTAATTATTGGTTTATAGAAATGCAAAAGATTGCTGTACTTTGATTTTGTATTGTGTGACTTTACTGAATTTATCAGTTCTAGCAGGTTTTTGGTGGAGTCTTTAGGATTTTCTATACAGAGTATCATATAATCTGGAAATAGTCAAAGTTTTACTTCTTCCCTGCAGATTTGGATGCCTTTTATTTCTTTTTGTTGTCTGATTGATGTGGCTATGACCTTTCTTTTTTTAATGGTTTCTTTTGATGAAAAACTTAGTTTTGTTTTACCTTTATTATTTCTTAGCTCTACTTTTTTAACTTTAAAAATATTTCATAGTTTCCTCCCTTACATCTGCTCTGCATCACACACACTCTCACACACACACACACAACTTTCAAAATATCTTAGAGATATCTAAGATCACATTTTCCAAATTTATGGAAGATAATAAAGAGGAAAACAATAAGACAATGTACATAAATAATTCATAATGAACTCTTACAAAGTCTTTAATGGAAAGTGAAAGACAGACTGAGGAGAACCGGAAGGATTATAGTATCTTCTGCAGAAATGAATTCCTTTTTTTTTTTAAAGATTTTATTTATTTATTTGACAGAGAGAGATCACAAGTAGGCAGAGAAGCAGGCAAAGATAGAGGAGGAAGCAGGCTCCCTGCTGAGCAGAGAGCCCGATGCGGGGCTTGATCCCAGGACCCTGAGATCATGACCTGAGCCGAAGGCAGTGGCTTAACCCACTGAGCCACCCAGGCGCCCCTGCAGAAATGAATTCTTGACCAGAATGTTATAGAAAAAAATCAGTGGCCTAGTTTGAAGGGATAAAAATTGTTCAATGGTCAGATCTGAAAAATTACATAAATTTCTCTAGAGCAGTTGATAAGAAAAGAGCAACAAATTGAAAGAGCATAGAAGGTTCAGGGCTTATACAGCTGACAGAAGAGGGAAGGGTATGCTTCAAGGGACTCCATGAGATATATTAAACAACGGTAGCAACAATGAGAGATGGGGGGAAAAAGTGTATATACATAGAAATAAGTAGAAATTTGGGGTTGCCAGAGGAGGTGGTTGATACATTGTTTCTCTTTCTGTTTTCTTCCAAAGTATTATCATCTTTAAATGGCCTTGGGAAATCACAGCACCATCACTGAGTTCCTCCTTCTTGGACTGCCTGCTGATCATCAAACCCAGGCCCTAGTCTTTGTGCTTTTCCTAGTAATTTACCTCCTGACTCTGTCAGGGAACCTGTTGATGATCTTGGTTTTCAGGGCCAATTCTCACCTTCACACGCCCATGTACTTCTTCTTGAATCACCTCTCCTTCCTGGATCTCTGTTATTCTTCAGTCACTGTGCCCAGGATGCTAGAGAACCTCCTGTCTGAGAAGAAAACCATCTCAGTGGAGGACTGTTTGACCCAAGTTTTCTTTGTGCTTGCCTCTCGGGGAACAGAGCTCTGCCTCCTTGCAGTGATGGCGTATGACCTCTATGCTGCCATTTGCTACCCTCTACTCTATGGTCAGATAATGAGCAATGAGCTGTGTGTGGGACTGGTATGGGGATCCTGGGGTCTGGCCTTTTTGGATGCTCTCATCAATACCCTCCTAGCTTGGAATTTGGACTTCTGTGAGACTCAAGTCATCTACAACTTCATTTGTGAGATTCCATCTCTGTTCCCTCTCTCCTGTTCCAATAGCTCTGTTAACTTTGCAGTCCTGCTCTTCTCTGCCTCCTGCATGCCTTTGGGACCTTCCTTCTGGTCTTCTTCTCTTACACACGTATTGTTGCCACCATTCTGAGCATCAGCTCTACCTCAGGCAGAAGTAAGGCCTTCTCCACCTGCTCCTCCCACCTCACCACAGTAAGCTTACTTTATGGCTCAGGTTTTCTTCGCTATCTTATGCCGACCTCAGGCTCCCCATGGGAGTTGGTTTTTTCCATGCAGTACAGTGTGGTCACTCCCCTAGTGAATCCCCTTTTCTACAGCCTAAAGAACAAGGAAGTAAAAACAGCTCTAAAAAACATGTTTCAGAAAAGTTTACAACATCTCAGGTAGCAGAGAACAAGCAGAGAATGATTGGAAAGCAGGGCAGAATTGTAGCAAAATATCCAAATAATAAGCATTAAGGAAAAGTTTTGTTTGCTCATGTCAGATATGACAAAACATCTTTTAAAGCCTCCTTTGTTCGGAAATCCACAAAAAAAAATAGTAAGGCATTTTCTTGCTTTCATTCATATTTTATCTTTCTTAGAGGCAGAAAACGTGTATCAGATAACTATTTCAATTCAAGTACTTTGGTTATAGACATAGATTATTCTTTTTATTTGTAAAACATTAACAATGTGCTTAGCTTGGGGAAAATTATTTGTGTCCTGAATTCTTACATGGATTCCTATGGGTATTAAACTGGGGATAAAGTTTTGCTACAAGGTAAAAAGCCAGGATCTCTAAAGGAAGAAAGATATAGACTTGAAACTTGTAGAAGGGTGAATGGAAGGTGAGTTTAAGATGAGCTCTGATTGAAGAGGGTCCTAGTGGCAAGGCAGATGCAGCTGAAGGTGTCTGAGAAAGGAAGTCAGTTTGTGGGCTAAAGTCCAGGCAAGAAGACATCTTCCACAAGCCTTGTGAAGCATTATCTGCTATGGAGCAAATAGTAGAGAATTTCATTCATTCTAGGGTAGTATAGCAGCCCTGCTTCTTTCCCCTTCTAGGTTTTACTGATGGCTCAGAAGACTTAAGTCTAGTAGAAAGTGATGGGGTTTAGAAAAGAAGTTCATGGAGTAGGGAGAATCCTAGGTAGGAATTTCCTGAGGGTAGGGGGAAAGGATGGTCATGGAGAAGACTAATCAGAAAAGCTGCATAAACCATCTACCAAAGTATCCTAGACATCTATAAAACCACTTGTTAAGCATCATAGAAATCCTAGAAATACAACTACAAAGCCACACAGACACTGTACCTTATCTACAATATCTTAAATGAAGGTAGAATTATACTCCATTTTAATTCAACTTAATTAAGATATAGTGTATTATTATTTTCAGAGGTAGAATTCAGCAATTCATTAGTTGCATACAACACCCAGTGCTCATTAATTCAAGTGCCCTCCTTAATGCCCATCACCCAGTTAACCAATCCCCCCACCCACCTCCTCTCCAGTAACCCTCAGTTTGTTTCCTATAGTTGAGTCTCTTATGGTTTGCCTCCCTCTCTATTTTTGTCTTATTTTATTTTTGCTTACTTTACCCCATGTTCATCTGTTTTGCTTCTTAAATTCCACATATGAGTGAAGTCATATGGACTTCAGAGAAATTGTCTTTCTCTGACTGACTTATTCCACTCTCAGCATAAACCTCTCTAGTTCCATCCACGTGGTTACAAATGGCAAGATTTCATTCTTTTGATGGCTGAGTAATATTTCATTACATATACATATACGTATGTATTACAAACACATTACATTACAAACACATATACATGTGTTTGAAGGCTGAGTAATATTCCATATATGTGATATATATATATATATATATATATATATATATATATATATATATATATATATATA
>NW_019154140.1:7233556-7248256 GCF_002288905.1 Enhydra lutris kenyoni
TCAGTTCTTTATCCATTCCTCTGTCAATGGATATCTGGTCTCTTTCCATATTCTGGCTATTGGTACATTGTTTCTATAAACACTGAGGTGTACATACCCCTTCAAATCACTATGTTTGTATCTTTTGGATAAATACCTAGTAGTGTCAAAGGTTAGTTGACCCATATCGTTGAGCGTCCATTTCTGGGCTCTCTATTCTGTTCCATTGATTTAGCTGTCTGTTTTTGTGCCAATACTATATTGTCTTAATGATTACAACTTTGTAATACAGCTTGAAGTCTGGAATTGTTATGCCTTCAGCTCTGGTTTTCTTTTTCAACATACCTTTGGCTATTCAGGGTCTTTTCTGGTTCCATACAAATTTTAGGATTATTTGTTCCAGCTCTGTGAAAAATACTGATAGTATTTTGATAAGTATTATATTGAATGTGTAGATTGCTTTAGCTAGCATAGCGTTTCAACAATATTTTTTCTTCCAATCCATGAGCATGGGGTGTTTTTCCATTTTTTGTCTTCCTTAATTTCTTTCATAAGTATTCTATGGTTTTCAGAGTACGGATCCTTTACCTCTTTGGTTAGGTTTATTCCTAGGTATCTTATGGGTTTTGGTGCAGTTGTAGATGGGATCTATTCCTTGATTTCTCTTTCTACTACCTCATTATTAGTATATAGAAATGCCACTAACTTCTGTGTATTGATTTTATAACCTGTGACTTTGCTGAACTCTTGTCTCAGTTCATGTCACCTGCAAAGAGTGAAAGTTTGACTTCTTCTTTGCTGATTTGGATCCTTTTTATTTCTTTTTATTGTCTGATTACTAAGCCTCAGACTTCCAGTACTATGTTAAACAGAGGTGATGATAGTGGACATCCATGTTGTATTCCTAACCATAGGGGAAAAGTTCTCAGTTTTTCCCATTGAGGGTGATATTAGCTGTGAGCTTTTTGTAGATAGTTTTTATGATACTGAGGTATGTTCTCTCTATGCCTATACAGCAGACAGTTTTTATCAAGTGTGTTGCATTCTGTCAAATGTTTTTTCTGCACCTATTGAAAAGATCGTATGGTTCTTATCCTTCCTTTTATTAATGTGGTGATTCACATTGCTTGATTTATGAAGCTATTCCTTAGCAGCAAAGGAATAAATCCCATTTGGTCATGGTGAATAATCTTTTAATGAATTGTTGGATCCAATTAGCTAGTATCTTAGTGAGAATTTTTGCATCCATGTTCATCAGGGATATTGGTCTGTAATTCACCTTTTTAGTGGGGTCTTTGTCTGGTTTTGGGATCAAGGTATTGTTGGCCTCACAGAAAGAGTTTGAAGTATTCCTTCCTTGTCTAGTTTTTGAAACAGTTTCAGGAGAATAGGTATTAATTTTTCTTTAAATGTTTGATAGAATTCCTCTGGGAAGCCATCCAGCCCTGGACTCCTATTATTTGGAGGATTTTTTTAAGGTTTTTATTTATTTATTTATTTGACAGACAGAGATCACAAGTAGGCAGAGAGGCACGTAGAGAGAGAGGAAGCATGCTCCCCGCTGAGCAGAAAGCCCAATGTGGGGTCTGATCCCAGGATCCTGAGATCATGACCTGAGCCAAAGGCAGAGGCTTTACCCCACTGAGCCACCCAGGTGCCCCATATTTGGGGAATTTTTGATTACTCCTTCAATTTTCTTCCTGGTATGGGTCTGTTCAGGTTTTCTATTTCTTCCTCTTCCAGTTTTGGTAGTTTATAAATTTCTAGGAATACATACATTCTTCCAGATTGCTTAATTTGATGGCATATATTTGCTCATAATACTTTCTTTTAATTGTATTTCTTTCATTCATGATATTATTTATTTGGGTCCCTTCTCTTTTTTTTTTTTAAGTTTGGCTAGGGGTTTATCAATCTTATTAATTCTTTCAAAGAACCACCTCCTAGTTTTGTTCATCTATTCTACTGGTTTGTTGTTTTGGTTTGGTTTGGTTTTGGTTTTGTTTACTTTTATATCATTGATTTCTGCTCTAATCTTTATTAAATCTCTTCTCCTGCTTTATTGTCTGTTCTTTTTCTATCTCCTTTAGGTTTAAGGTTAGAATTGTATATTTGAGACTTTTCTTGTTTCTTGAGAAAGGCCTGTATTGCCATACACCTCCCTCTTAAGACCATCTTTGCTGCATCGCAGAGGTTCTGAACTATCATGTTTTCATTTTCATTTGCTTCCATGCATTTTTTTAAATTCTTCTTTAATTTCTTTGTTGACCCATTCATTCTTTAATAGAATGTTCTTTAACCTTGAAGGTATTTTTAGTACTAAATTGTTGGAATGACTCAGTGGCCAAAAGGGAGAAGGATGAAGGGGATCTTAGAGAAGCAAAAAAGAATGAAGAAGTTATTCCAACCATAGGCTGAAGCTGATAATTCTACATTGGCTGCTGTGCTGCTGGGGCACCAGGCACAGGACCACTGAGGAGAGGAATCGCAGTGATGCCATGACTGCCGAAAAAGTGCCGCACTACTCCTGCAATAATCAGAATGGGGATGCAGTGTCCTCACCACTGCCTCCCTGCCTCCCCTTCCTCCCCCTCCTCTTCTTTTTCTCCCTGTCCTTCTTATTCTTATTCATACACTTAAACAGACCACTTCTTCCAACTGGCTAAATGTAACCAAAAGCCTATTAGCAAAAGAATCTGGGAGATGTCCTATGCAGTCTTCTAGCCCAAACAATGTAAAATAAAGGACATAAGGGTGAATGTAGGGTTTGTAAATGTGACAATCCTGGGTCAAGAAAAGAAGTTTTCCAGACCTTGGAAACCTTGGTCTGTACATGCCCTGCAGAGTTGCTTAGCTTAAAGGGTGGATCTCTCGCATTCACTGCCCCCAGTAAATATATAGACATGTAGGCAAAGGACAGATGTGGTTTCTGTAACTCTACTCCAAGGCAAAATATTGTAATTTGGGGCTCTAGAGGCCTGTGAGTTTTTCTTCAAACTCTTGGAACTTTAGAACTTACCAGACAGCCTTCTGAAAGAGGTTGTTTAAGGCTTTCTCTTACTTTTTGTACCTGTCTTACACACTTTACAGTGCTTCTCTTCCCACCTAGGCAGTGCCCTCTGCAGGCCTCTCCTGGCTCTTCCATTCATCCAGCAAATTCACCTAAGGTTTTATTCTTTATTTTTTATTTGTTTGTTTACTAAAGGAAATTTGGCTGAAACAATTTTGCCTAATAATCACCTGCACTAACAAAACATTTGCTGAATATCTATTATTATTTAATTTCAGAATTTCATGTAAGATAGACCTATTCCAGCTCTTTCAGTATTTTGCCCTATTTTATTTTGTTTTTTATCATTTAATTTATCTTAGATTTTATTTTTTCTTTTTTAATCTAAATTTAGTTAGCCAACATATATTACATCATTAGTTTCAGATGTAGAGTTCAGTTACTCATCAGTTGCTTACGATACCCAGTGCTCATCACATTACATGCCCTTCTTAATGCCCAACCACCCACCACCCCTCCAGCAAACCTCAGTTTGTTTCCTATAGTTAAGAGTTTCTCATGGTTTGTCTCCCTCTCTTCTCATTCAGTTTTCCTTCCCTTCCCCTATGATCCTCTGTGCTGTTTCTTATATTCCATATATGAGAGAAACCATATAATTGTCTTCCTCTGATTGACTTATTTCATTCAGCATAAGACCCTCCAGTTCCATCCACATCAAAAGAAGTGGTAAGATTTCATCCTTTCTAATGGCTGAGTAATATTCCTTTGTGTGTGTGTGTGTATGTGTGTCATATATATGTGTGTGTGTGTGTGTGTGTGTGTGTGTGTGTGTATGCCTTCTTTATCCATTCTTCTGTTGATGGACATCTGGGTTCTTTCCATAGTTTGGCTATTGTGGACATTGCTGCTATGAACATTGGGTTGCTTGTGCCCCTTTGGATCAAGAAATGAGCAGAAGACATGAACAGATATTTCTCCAAAGAAGACATACAAATGGCCAACAGACACATGAAAAAATGCTCCACATCACTTGGCATCAGGGAAATGCAAATCGAAACCAAAATGACATAGTACCTCAACCAGTCAGAATGGCTATAATTAGCAAGACAGGAAGCAACAGATGTTGGCAAGGATGCAGAGAAAGGGGAACCATCTTACACTGTTGGTGGGAATGAAAGCTGGTACAACCACTCTGGAAAACAGTATGGAGGTTTCTTTTTTTTTTTTTTAAAGATTTTATTTATTTATTTGACAGAGAGAGATCACAAGTAGACAGGCAGGCAGAGAGAGAGAGAGAGAGAGAGAGAGAGGGAAGCAGGCTCCCTGCTGAGCAGAGAGCCCGATGCGGGACTCGATCCCAGGACCCTGAGATCATGACCTGAGCCGAAGGCAGCGGCTTAACCCACTGAGCCACCCAGGCGCCCCAGTATGGAGGTTTCTTAAGGAGTGAAAAATAAAGTTACCCTACAACCCCACAATTACACTACTAGGTGTTTATGCCAAATATACATATGTATTTTGCCCTATTTTAGGTCTGTTTTCTACTTTGGAAATTTCAAATGTTTTCAGCCAACCTGTTTTTCTCACTAAATGGCATTTTAAAAGGTGTATTTATCAAATATTAAATTCTTAGTATTTGATTGGTTAAAGTTACAATTTATGAGGGCTCAACTACTTTTAGGTATTTTTCTCATATTTGCATATATTTTTGCAATACATGGATTTCTGAAGCAAGTCAATATTTATTTTTCTTCATATTAAAGACAACAAGACTGAAAATACTCCATGGACACAGCTATGTAGCTTAAATTATTTTTCACTTCCCTTTGACTATGTTGAAATCATAAAGTATTAATGCTTCATGTAAAATACTAACATTTTTTCTTTAAATATTTTTAAATTATAAATTATTAAAATATAGGTAAATGGTTCTACTATGCAGTGAAGACCACTATTAACATTTAGGTATATCTCAGTCCAAACTTCTATGAAAAATGTCTTTATGGTACATTCTTATACATAGCCATAATTATAATTTATAAGCAATTTTGTTTTTGTCATTTTACCTAACATAAATTAAACATCTTCCATTTCCAAAAATATTTTAGTCTCTATTTTATTTTACAAAGAAAAAAAGGCCATTGTTTATTTAACAATTCCCCTACAATTGAAAATTTCATTTATGTAGCAATTGTTCCAAAGAGTTTTCCCCCTTTCTCCCTGCTTTTTTCCATGTGTTTCTCCTTTTATTCTTTCTTGCCTTTTTTTCCCCCTGATTTAAGAAATCAGAAGCATAGGATTGAATTATTCTTAATTCCTTGTTCATAATGCACTGTCATAATCAGTGCACACATATACTACTTCATTTCATTTTTGTTTTTGTTAGGTTGTTCATTTATTTATTGAGGTATTAAAAACCATGCCCCCCATGAGAGACTATGGACTCTGAAAAATAATCTGAGGGTTTTGAAGGGACGGGGGTGGGACCTGCCTTCAGCCATTTCCCTGAAAACCTCCCTGATTGTTGACCCAAATGATCACTAAAATATTCATCTGAGAGATATTTATGAATTCAAATCATGAGAGCAAAGAAAAATAACCTGAGATCAATGTGCAGCTTTCCTTTGCTTTCCCAAATGCGACATACTGAGACTGAGCACACAAAGGATGTTGCCTCCTACTTTGCCTCCTTTCAAACTCATTAAACACCCGAGAGTTTTCATTGAAGTTAAAGCTTCAACATAGAAGTTCCAAAAGCCCACACTAAATAGAATCCCCTGAGCTTTTAAAAATTTGTTTGTTTTTTGTGTGAGTCTAAAGTTGGGCCTCAAGTTGTGACTCCAGAGAATAAAAGACATTGGGTCTTTGGTCTCCTGGGGTGCCAGGCTCTGCTGGTCAATTACTCACTGCTTAATCTACACTTGCCCTTCTAAAGTGTTATATCTGGGAATCACTCACTTCATGGATTCTCTTAGTACAACAGTATCTAGAGTCAGAAAGAAAACGAAGAAAAGAAAAAAAAAAAAAAAGGAACAACAGATGCCCAAGGAGTTGGACTTAAGACTACCAGAGAGAAGCCCTCCACACCTTTTGTGGAGGATTTGAGAGTCTTTGTACAGCCAGTAGGAGAAAAAGGCAGGACCAAGCTAAAGCTCGGAGGATATGCGCCTTGAAGCTTCAGCCTTTGAGAGTACCTAGCTTTAGGTAAATAATTTTCATAAATTTACTGTAACTTCCCTTAGAAAACAATTAATACTCTGAAGTTCCTGTAATCAGTCCTCATGAACATAGAGATCTCGTGGCCTGAGGTAAAAATCAGAGTGGCAGGAAATCTCTTGAGCCACAAAAGCCCAGAGCTCGGTAATCTCTCAAGGACAACTCTGGAGTTTCTCTCTCTCTCACCTGATAATTTTTTTTCCTCTCTTCATATACCTTCTCTTTATGGCACTCTGATGTGTGTCTTTTCACCCTGAGACTTTTTATTTGCTTGAGACTGAGCCCCCAAATCTAAGCAAATTCATATTCTCCACACATTGAGGTCTCTGTGTTCACCTACTCTGAGCAGCTACTTGGGAAAAACTCTCTGGTGTTGATGACTGATACTGGGCAATGGGAATGGGGACTTCATACATTCTGGTATAAACTCTGCATTGCCTAGGCCCTAAGAGTATGAAATTAGAGTAAACCAATTTGGACTGTAACAGTCAGGAATATTAGGCAGAATACATTATCAGAGTAGATAGTTTATGTTTTATCCTTTTCAAGGATCCACTTACATGTGCCACAGAATGTTAATTTTTTTGCTATTAATGACTCCCTCAATCTCCCAAATGGGTCACACTGATGCAGGTGCTGAAGCACACAGGAAAAAGGGCAGAAGTCAAGAAATATTTAGGAAAAAAATTTGCTCATGCTCCTTTTCCATGCCCTCCTACTTTCAGCCCTTCTTACAGTTCAGGGACTCCCAGGTTCTTAGCGGATTTATAATGCTTCTGAGTATACAAACTTTTCTACCTTTGGTCAGTAAATAGAGGAAATACTTAATCTCTCTCTCACTCTTCCTTTTCTTATTAATCCATCCATCCCAGCATTTGTGAAATTAACTAACATTTTAAAATTAAATACACTTGAAATTGACAAAGTGTTAAGAAACCTATGTTTGTTTTCTTTGTCAAAGGAGGTTTCCCAACTACTCCTCCCTTTGGAAAGGATGTGATTAAGGTACATTACCAAACTGCCTGAGCTCAAATTATAAGTTCTCCACTTTGTGCCTATTTGACCTTGGGCAGAGTTCTTTATTTTTTTTAATTTATTTATTTATTTGACAGAGGGAGAGAGATCACAAGTATGCAGAGCAGCAGGCAGAGAGAAGCTCTCTGCTGAGCAGAGAGCCCAATGTGGGGCTCAATCCCAGGACCCTGAGATCATGACCTGAGCTGAAGGCAGAGGCTTAACCCACTGAGCCACCCAGGCACCTCTTGGGCAGAGTTCTTAAATGCTGTCTGCATCAGGTCCTCATCTGTTTAAAAGAAAGAAAAAGGATGTATCATGGGTCTCTTACAAGAAAGAACTAGGTTAATATACGTAAAGTGCTTGGATTAAGCAGTATCTTTTCAATATCATCACTGTCATCATTATTAGATCTAAAAGGATTTATATTGTGACTGATTAGAAGTGCCACTCTATGTTTAAACACAGTCATTCCAGTGGAATAAATATCCAATGATAAAATGAGATGACTCTTTAAAAAAAAAAATCAGGAGGCCTGCATGGTTCAGTCATTTGGGCATCTGACTCTTGATTTCAGCTCAGGTCATGAACTCAGGGTCCTGAAATTGAAGCCCACATTGGTCTCCACCTCAGGAGGGAGTCTGCTTCTCTCTTCCCTTTTGCTCTGCACCCCCCGACTCCCACTTGCACACAATGCTCTCTCTCTCTCTCTCTCTCTCTCAAATAAGTAAATAAATCTTTTTTAAAAACACAAAAATCTACATCATAGTGATCTATAAAGCAGATCAGACAGAACCGAAGGTTGACGACATGTTAAATAAGTGCTCATATATGACTCTTTAATGGAAATTAGAAAACCAAGCTAACTTCTAACTTCTGCATTGACCTCTATTTTCTCTTTGAGGATCTAGGATGTCCCTTTTCCACCTATTCTAAATCTAGGCTGTATCTCATGAGCTTCAATGTGAACTGAAGGCACTGTGATCCTTCTGGATGAGTAAGTGCTCACAATGTAGTTAAAGAGTAAATGTGAAAGAAATGAAGCAATTATAAGCCTAATTCATACAGAAAATCCCAAACACAGAAATGTTCATATTCTTAAAGAAAGCAGTCTCAATTTACTTTTTAATTTTGTTTTATTTACTAATGTAGAGAACAAAAAATTGTTTTCTTCTAATAGGACTTGCAAAGCAGAGATAAGAGGGGTCATTGAAACTTATTTTTTTCAGCAGTTTGTTCTCCTTCCCTGTTAAATTTAAGTTGCCATCTATGCTGCATATAAGTCTAGAGCAGAACTGAGATGGAAATTGAATTGAAGAAAATCCCATAGCCTGTAAAGTATTTAAATATTCAATATTAATAGTGGGGAAATAATCAAAAAGGACAAGTGCTGGGAAGGTGGCTGCTCCACAGGATTAAACTTCCTGTGAGCCCTTTGGGCAACATCAAGTTCAGACTCTAGTATCATGACAAAACTCAAGAATACAGGGCAGATCTGAGCACAAGGGGACAGGCTAGAGTTTTTGTGGCATTACAAAGCCAAGCAAGACGTTTCAAGAGGCATAACCTAAGTATATAGCCCTAGGGAAAGGCTAAACAGAATCCCTGAATACTAGACAGGAGTGACAAAATCAGAGAAAAAAAAACACAAGTATTTATAAAATAGTTAAACAGTTGTATATGCTATGCTAGGCACTGAGAAGAAGACAACATTGTATATACAACTGTTTAACTATGGGCAATTATAATTATACATTCATTATACAGTGAATTATACATTCACTGCCAAGTCTTCTTTGGAAGACACAGTATGATAGAGACACCTCTTAGAGTCCTATATAGTGCAACTAAATACTGACTATTCACATTGGCAATTTAGACAAGTAACATTACCTCTGACACTCAATTTTCTCTTCTGTAAAATGGATTCAGCAAGCTCTGCCCTCATTCATTTTACTTCACCCTCCACCATACACCATATGTATACAAAGACACTTGTATACATACAAGCACACATACACTAAGATTCTGATAACATGTTTCAGTCTTGCCCCAAAGATGAAATTGACAATATATGTGAAATAGATTGTAAAAAAAAGCTAAAGGAAGACAAAATAATGTCATTGAGCAATTTAGCAAGGTTTTAAATGGGAGTAAGAAACTGAGTGATAATGGTCAACTAATCTTCAACAAAGCAGGAAAGAATGTCCAGTGGAAAAAATACAGTCTCTTCAACAAATGGTGTTGGGAAAATTGGGGAGCCACATGCAGAAGAATGAAACTGGACCATTTCCTTACTCCATACACAAAAGTAGACTCAAAATGAATGAAAGACCTCATTGTGAAATAGGACTTCACCAAAATCATTGAGGAGAACACAGGCAGCAACCTCTTTCACCTCACCTGTGGCAACTTCTTCCTAGAAACATTGCCAAAGGTAAGGGAAACAAGGGCAAAAATGAAATATTGGGACTTCATCAAGATAAAAAGCTTTTGCACAACAAAGGAAACAGTCAACAAAACCAAAAGACAACTGACAGAATGGGAGAAGATATTCACAATGACATATCAGATAGAGCTAGTATCCAAAATCTATAAAAATCTATAAAGAACTTATCAAACTCAAGACCCAAAAACAAAACAAAACAAAACAAATAATCCAATAAAGAAATGGGCAGAAGACGTGAACAGACATTTCTGCAAAGAAGACATCCAAATGGCCAATAAATACATGAAAAATTGCTCAACATCACTCAGCATCAGGGAACTACAAAGCAAAAGCACAGTGAGATACCACCTCACACCAGTCAGAATGGCTAAAATTAACCAGTCAGGAAATAACAGGTGTTGGTGAGGATGCAGAGAAAGGGAAACCCTCCTACACTGGGAATGCAAGCTGGTGCAGCCACTCCGGAAAGCAGTAGGGAGGTTCCTCAAAAAGTTGAAAATAAAACTACCTTATGACCCAGTGATCACACTACTGGGTATTTACCCTAAAGATGCAGATGTAGTGATCTGAAGGGGCATGTGCACCCCAATGTTTATAGCAGCAATAACTACAATAGCCAAATTATGGAAAGAAACTAGATGTCCATTAACAGATGAATGGTAAAGAAGATGTGGGATATATATATATATATATATATAAAATAAAAAATAAAAATATATTAAAAATAAAAATATATATAATATGGACTCTGAAAAACAATCTGAGGGGTTTGAAGGGGCGGGGGGGTGGGAGGTTGGGGGAATCAGGTGGTGGGTATTAGAGAGGGCACGGATTGCATGGAGCACTGGGTGTGGTGCAAAAACAATACTGTTATGCTGAAAATAAATTTAAAAAAAATATATATAATATATCTTATATATTATATATATATTATATATATTACGAGGCCATCAAAAAACGAAATCTTGTCATTTGCAACAATGTGGATGGAACTAGAGGGTATTATGCAAAGTGAAATAAGTCAATCAGAGAAAGACAGTTATCATATCTCTCTGATATGAGGAATTTGAGAGGCAGGGCGGGGGTTCATGGAGGGAAGGAAGGGAAAAATGAAACAAGATGGGACCGGGGAGGGAGACAAACCACAGGAGACTCTTAATCTCAGGAAACAAACTGAGGGCTGCTGGAGCAGGGAGGGGAAGGATAGGGTGACTGGGTGATGGACATTGGGGAGGGTATGTGCTATGGTGAGTTGTGTATTGTGAATTGTTTAAGACTGATGATTCACAGACCTGTACCCCTGAAGCAAATAATACATTGTGTGTTAATTTAAAAAAAAAAAGAAAGAAAGAAACAGTGATAGAGGAGAAATTACAAGTTTTGCAACATCCATTATAGATAGTTCTCTAAAATATGCAAATTACAGGTAATATTGCTAAGCAGTTTCTATCGAAGGCAACTGACTAAATTAGTCATGGTTAAAGTCTGAATGAATTTGTGAATTCCTTCAGTGATGTCTGAGATAGAATATCAACTATAGGGTAATATCATACTGAGATTGACCTATTCAGAATTGAAGCAGAATATCAGTCTGGGAAGAAAGGATATAAAAAAAATCAATGAGGAAAAACAAGAAATATAAGTTAGTTATGTTCAAGCCCCCTCTTCTGGTAATTGAGTGTGGTCAACAGAGGTTTGAAGTTTATGCTTATTTTTATTTCTAGGGAATATCCTCTCTAAATGGCTTTGAGGAACCACAGCACCATCACAGAGTTCATCCTCCTGGGCCTTTCTGTTGACTCCCACATCCAGGTTCTGCTCTTTGTGCTTTTCCTTGGGATTTACCTCTTGACTATAATGGGAAATCTACTGATGTTGTTGGTCATCAGGGTAGATTCCCAACTCCACACACCTATGTACTTCTTCCTGAGTCACCTCTCTTTTGTGGACTTTTGTTTCTCTACTGCCATAGTGTCTAGGCTGCTGGAAAACCTCCTGTCTCAAAGGAAAACCATCTCAGTAGAGGCTTGCCTGGCTCAAGTCTTCTTTCTGTTTGACTTTGGAGGAACAGAAGTCTGCCTACTGTCAGCAATGGCCTATGACCGTTATGCTGCTATCTGTTACCCACTCCTCTATGGCCAGGTTATGAATAATCAGCTGTATATGCAGCTTGTGTGGGGCTCATGGAGCCTGGGGTTTCTAGATGCACTCATTAATATCCCTCTGATAATAAACTTGGATTTCTGTGAGGCCAAAACCATCTATCACTACAGCTGTGAGCTGCCCTCCCTCTTCCCTTTGTCCTGCTCTGATGTCTCTATCAACCTCACTGTCCTAGTCTGTTCCACACTCCTGCATGGCTTTGGTACATTCTTCCTGATCTTCATCTCCTATGTGCACATTGTCTCCACCATCCTGAGCATCAGCTCCACCGCAGGCAGAAGCAAGGCCTTCTCCACTTGTTCCTCCCACCTCACTGCAGTGAGTTTCTTCTATGGCTCAGCTTTCCTCCGTCATCTAATGCCAACCTCAGGCTCACGTCTGGAGCTGATCTTCTCCATACAGTATGGTGTGGTCACTCCCCTAGTGAATCCTTTCATCTACAGCCTGAAAAACAAGGAGGTTAAAAATGCACTGAGAAGAACCTTGGGCAAGTTTTTGCAAAGTACAGGTAGCAAACTGTGACTGGAGATTATTAGGAGTTAGGTTCGAACCGCATGCATGATGATATCTGTTAGGTTGATGTTAAGTAAAATTGCTGAATGCACATCTTGTTAAATGCTGACAGATGCCATAGTGAACAATTTTATCACCCAAATTCAGTATATTTTCTTCTAATTTTTTATACCTAGGGATTTTAATTGAACAAATTATTGAGCAGTCTCAGTAATGTAAGAACATGAATCATTTTTAATTTTCCATCATTGAATATAAGTGAGTTCTATAAATGACCTTTACCTATATCTAAATAGATTTGTGGCAGATTTTTAGCATTTCACCTACTTTTATTAAAATATAACATACATAAAGGTACACAACATATGAGGATACAGCACAATAAGCTTTCTCAAAGAGAATATGATCAAAAAGCTAGCGAGCAGATCAAGTCCCCCTTTGCAACGCTATCCCAGCCTCACAGGTAATCTATGGCCATACATTACTTTTGCCTTCTCTTGTTCTTCGTATAAGTGAAATCTGCCATCTATTTCTTTTGTGTCTGACTTAATTCATTCAGTATTGTACTTAGCTAACTCTCCAAGCATAATGTATTTGTGTATTGTTTTTTCTCAGTGTTGCATCATTTTCCATTACATGAATAAATAATTTTTTGATCTGTTTCTGTTGTAGGATATTTATGTAACTTTTGGTTTATGACTATTCTGAATAGTGTAGCTGTCAGTATTCTTGTACACATTGACCATAGACACTTCTGTTTTGCTTTGTTTAGTATATATCTACAGGTGGCTTTGTGTGATCATAAGGTAGGCATTATGCTTCCAAGCACTTTTCCAACGTGGTTGTAAAATTGTATATTCCCATAATAGTTTATGAGAATTCCAGTTGTCCCGTATGGTAAGTACACATGGTATTTTATGTGTTTTTTTTTTCATTTTCCAATTCTAGTGAGTTTTGAATGCACCAAAAGTTGTATTTGCATTTCTCTGATACCTAATAAAATTAAGCACCTTTTCCTCTTCTGCCCTGTGGGTTGACTTTCATTCTCTTAATGTTGTTTTGATGAAGAGAAACTCTTAATTTTACTAAAGACCATATAATCATTTTTATAACTTGCCATTTTGTGCAAGGTTAAGAATTTTTTCTTTACTCCAAGCTCATGAGAGCATACTGGGTTTTCTTTTATTATTATGTTACATTAGTGACCATAGAGTACATCATTAGTTTTGATGTAATGTTCCAAGATACATTGTTTATGTATAACACCCAGTGCTCCATGCAATACGTGCCCTCCTTAATACCCATCACCTAGGCAAACCATTCCTCATCTCCCCTTCTAAAATCCTCAGTTTGTTTCTCAGAGTCCAGTCTCAAATGGTTTTTCTCCCCCTCCAAACCTCCTCCTGCCTTCATTTACCCCTTCCTTCTCCTAATGTCCTTTATGCTATTCATCATTTCCAAAAGTAATTGAAACCATATGATAACGGACTTTCTCTGTTTGACTTATTTCACTCAGCATAATCCCCTCCAGTTCCATCCATGTTGATGCAAAAGTTGGGTATTCATCATTTCTGATGACTGAGTAAAATTCCATTGTGTGTTTGGACCACATCTTCCTTATCCATTTGTCTGTTGAACATAGTACTAGAAGTCCTAAGCAACAGCAACCAGAAAACAAAAAGAAATAAAACCTATTCAAATTAGCAAAAAACAAAAGTCAAACTCTCTCTCTTCACAGATGACATGATACTATATGTGGAAAACCCAAAAGACTCCACCTCCAAATTACTAGAACTCATTCAGAAATTCAGTGATGTGGAAGGATATAAAATCAATGCACAGAAATAAGTTGCTTTCTTATAGACTAACAATGAAACTGTAGAAAGGGAAATTAGAGAATCAATTCCATTTATAAGAGCACCAAAAACCATAAGATACCTTAGAATAAACCTAACCAAAGAGGTAGAGGATCTGTACTCAAGGAACTACAGGACACTTATGGAATAAATTGAAGAAGACACAAAAAGATAGAAAAATATTCCATGCTCATGTATCACAAGAATAAACATTGTTAAAATATCTATGCTGCTGAGACCAATCTATACTTTCAATATCATCCCAATCAAAATACCATTGGCATTTTTCAAAGTGCTGAAACAATCCTAAAATTTATATGGAAGCAGAAAAGACCCTGAATTGCCAAGGAAACACTGAAAAAGAAAAACACTCCTAGTCATGCAGCATATCCTAGTGTTCTGGATAGGACAAAAAAGAAGTGGGCCTCTTCCTTATCCCATACAGTTGGGAAACCAGGTGCTTACTCACATACTCCCATTTTCCTCCATGGGAGAAACCA
>NW_019154140.1:7273256-7296178 GCF_002288905.1 Enhydra lutris kenyoni
TGGTTTCTCCCATGGAGGAAAATGGGAGTATGTGAGTAAGCACCTGGCTTCCCAGCTGTATGGGATAAGGAAGAGACCCACTTCTTTTTTGCCCCAGCCAGAACACTAGGATATGCTGCATGACTAGGCATGAGGGGCCTTGGAGAATAGCAGCCAGTTGCTCTTAGAGGGCATCAAAGAGACATATGTCCCACTAATCACTTCACAGACTCCATTAAGAAGACAACCTATGAGCTTCTGGTGATACCTCACCTGTGGATCCCCCCAGCTGGCCCATGGGCACCCCCAATATTGCAGATGCCTCACCCACATACCCCACCAACCTCTAACAACTGGTAACCTGTGTGGCTCCCTGAAGGCAACAAGAATAAGCCTTTGCAGATAGCTAGTGAAAACATGCAGAAAGATGACACAAATACAGAATTGAGAAAAAGTACACAAATTTGACAATTCAGCACTACCCTAGGGAAAGCAAACAGGAGGATGTTGGTATCCACTCTAGCTTTGCAGAATCAAGAAAAAGCATAAGATATTGTGAACTCTGCCCAAGAGGAAGCAAGAAGCATGGAGTAGGTGTGTCCACAGAAAAGCTACGAGGAAAGCCTCAAAATACCTACCAGGCTAACAGAAGGTATTTATCTCCTGAAGCCAGGCAGTAAAGGCTGGAGGAGGTGACCAAGTCTTCAAATGCAAAGGTAGCAACACAAGACATCAAGGAACATGAAAAATGAAGGAAACATAACAGCACCAAAGGAACACAATAATTTTTCAGTAACCAACCCAAAGGACTGGAGATCTATGGAGATTTGTCTTATACAGAAATCAAAATAGTTGTTTTAAGGAAGCTCAGTAAACTATAGGAAAACACAGGATGACAATTCAACTAAATCAGGAAAGCAATACATGAACAATACAAGAACTTTCACAGAGAGATAGAAATTATTTAAAAGGAATTAAACAGAAATCTGGAGCTGAAGAATACAATGAATGGAATGAAAAATGAAATAGCATCAACAGCCAACCGTTTGTTACCAATAAGGCTTCTGGTCAATGTAAACTATTAGTAGTTAAGTTTGGGGGGAGTCAAAAGCTCTATGCAGATTTTGGACTGACCTGGGTTGTTCAAGGGTCAACCATAAGTAAAATCAGAAATGAAAGAGGAGATATTACAATCAGTACAACAGAAAAACAAAGATCATAAAAGACTACTATGAATAATTATACAACAACAAATTACACAGCCTAGAAGAAATATAGAAATTACTAGGAACATACCACCTACCAAGACTGAATCACGAAGAAATATAAAATCTGAGCAGACTGAGTAAGGAGACCAAGTAAGGAGATTGAATCAGTAATCAAACCTCCCAACAAAGAAACACTTATAACCTGATGCCTTTATTGTTGAATCCTACCAAATATTAAAAGAAGAGATCATACCAATCCTTCTCAAACTCTTTCAAAAGACTGAAGAGGAGGAAACTTTCGTATTATCAGCATTGCTCCTGATAGCCAGACAAAGACACTACAAGAAAACTATAGGTCAAATATCCCTGATTTAAATTGGTACAAAAACTCTCAATCAAACTGAATTCAAGAGCATATTAAAAGAATCATATACCATGATCAAGTAGGATGTATTCCAGGGATGCATGGATGGTTCAATATATAAAGATCAAAAAAACATGATATACACCACACTAACAAAAAGGACAGAAATCATATGATCATCTTAATCCATGTGAAAAAGAATTTGACAATATTCAACATCTTTCATGAAAAAATTCTCAAAAAATAAGGTACAGAAGGAATGCACTCCAACATAACAAAGGCCATATATGTTAAACCCTTACCTAATGCCACACTCAGTGGTGAAACAGAAAGTTTTTCCTCTAAGAACAAGAACAAGACAGGGTGACTATTCTCACCATTATCATTCAACATAGTTCTGGAAGTCTTACCCAGAGAAATTAGGTAAGAAAAAGAAATAAAAGTTATCCAAATTGGAAAGGAACAAAGAAAATTGTCTCTCAAGATGAAATGATCATATACAAATACTAAAGACTCCACCAAAATGCTGTTAAACTAATCAATTAATTCAGTAAAGTTGCAGGACACAAAATAAACATATAAAAATTAGTTGCATTTTTATACACTAAGATCAAACAATTGGAAAACAAAATTAAGAAAACAATCCCATTGGGGTGCCTGGGTGTATCAGTGGGTTAAAGCCTCTGCCTTCAGCTCAGGTCATGATATCAGGGTCCTGGGATCGAGCCCTGCATCGGGCCCTCTGCTCGGTGGGGAGCCTGCTTCCTCCTCTCTCTTTCTCTGTCTGCCTCTCTGCCTACTTGTGATCTGTCTGTCAAATAAATAAATAAAATCTAAAAAAAAGAAAGAAAGAAAGAAAACAATCCCATTTATAATTGCATCAACAACAAGAAAATACTGAGGAATAAATTTAACCAAGGAGGTGAAAGACTTGTATACCGAAAACTGTAAGATGCTCATGGAAGAAATTGAGAAAAACACAAATAAATGGCCAGATATCCATGTTCATGGATCAGAAAAATTAATAGTGTTGAAATGTCCATATTACCCAAAGCTAGCTACAGACTCTGTGTAATCCCTATCAAAATTCCAACAGCAGAGAGAGTCAAGTATCATATGGTTTCACTTATTTGTGGAGCATAACAAATAGCATGGAGGACAAGGGGAGTTAGAGAGGAGAAGGGAGTTGGGGGAAATTGGAAGGGGAGGTGAACCATGAGAGACTATGGACTCTGAAAAACAATCTGAGGGGTTTGAAGGGGCAGGGGTGGGAGGTTGGGGGAACCAGGTGGTGGGTATTGGAGAGGGCATGGATTGCATGGAGCACTAGGTGTGGTGCAAAAACAATGAATACTGTTATGCTGAAAATAAATTAATAAAAAATTCCAACAGCATTTTTCACAGATATAGATTTCTTAAATCCCTAAAAATTTTTATGGAACCATAAAAGACCCCAAATAGTCAAAGCCATCTTGAAAAAGAAAAGCAAACTGGAGGCATTATGTTCCTAATTTCAAGCTATATAACAAAGCTATAGTAATTAAAACAGTATGACATTGACATAAAAATTAGACACATAGACCAATGGAACAGAATCAAGAATTCAGAAATAAACCCATGTATATCAAGTCAACCAACCTTTGCAAGGGCACAAGATCACACAATACAGAAAGGATAGGCTCTGACAAATGGTTCTGGGAAAACTGGATATCCACATGCAAAAGAATAAAACTAAACCCCTCTCTTATACCACCCACAAAAACTACTTAAAATAGATTAAGATCCTAAGCATAAGACCATGAGACCTGTAACCATAAAACTCCTAGAAGAAAACATAGGGATAAAGCTCTTTGATTTGCTCTTGGCAATAATTTTTTGGGGGGGGGGATATGACACCAAAAGCATAAACAATGAAAGCAAAAATAAATTGGGACTATCAAATTTAAAAGACTCTGTACATCAGAGGAAACAACCAACAAAAAGAAAAGGCAACTTACAGGATTAGAGACATATTTGCAAAGCATTTAACTGACTGTCATGGAGTTAATATCCAAAATATATAAGGAACTTACCAACTCAACAACAATAAAAATAATCTAATTTTAAAAATGAGAAAATCACTTGAATGGACATTTTTCCAAAGACATTCTAATAGTCAATAGGTACATGAAAACGTGCTCAACATCACTAATTATTATGGAAATGCAAATCAAAAAAACAGTGAGATACCACCTCACACCTATAAGAATGGCTATGATCAAAAAGACAATAGGTATGTGTTGGCCAAGATGTGGAGAAAAGGGAACCCTTGGGACACTGTTGGTGGGAATGTAATTGGTAGCACCATTAGGGGAAACAGTATGGAGGTTCCTCAAAAAATTAAAAATACAGCTACTAAATGGGGGGCTCATAGGTAGCTTAGTTAGTTAAGCATCTGCCTTTGGCTCAGATCATGGTCCCAGAGTCCTGGGATTGAGTCCCACATTGGGCTCCTTGCTCCACGGGAGTCTGCTTCTCCCTCTGCTACTCCCCATGCTCATGTGCTCTCTCTCTCTTTCAGATAAATAAATAAATAAATAAAATTGATTTAAAAAAAAAAAAAAGAAGAACTACAAAATGATCCAGCCATTCCACTTTGGGTACATATCCAAAGGAAACAAAATTAGTATCTTGAAGAAATATCTATACTCCCATGTTCATTACAACATTATTCCCAATAGCAAACAAGGAAACATCTTAAAGGTACATCAATGGATGAATGGATAAAGATGTGTATATATTTGCAGCAGAATACATGCCATGAGAAAGAAGGAGATCCTGCCATTTGCAAAAACATAGATGAATCTAAAGGACAATATACTAAATGAAATTAAAAAGACAAATATTTTATGATCTCACTAATATATGGACATAAATACATAAATAAATAAATACCAAATGCAGAGAAGCAAAGAATAGAATGGTAAATGGTGGTCACCAGGGGTTGGGGATGGGAAGATGAGAAGACACTAGTCAAAGTGTGCAAGCCTTCAGTTATAAGATGACTAAGCTCTCTAGGCAACAGGATGGCTATGTCTGTTAAGTGCCCAACTCTTGATTTCAGCTCAGGTCATGATCTCAGTATCATGAGATGGAGCTTCACATCAAGCTCCACACTGAGCATGGAGCCTGCTTAGCATTCTCTTTCTTCTTCTCCCTCTGCTCCTCCCTTCTCATGCTCTCTTTCTCTCTAAAATAAATAAATAAATAAATAAATAAATAAATAAATAAATAATTTTTTTTAATTTAAAACAATTTTTTAAAAAAGATAAATAGCACATGCACCCCAGTGTTCATAGCAGCAATGTCCACAATAGCCAAACTGTGGGAGTTGAGATGCCTTTCAACAGATGAATGGATAAAGAAGATGTGGCTCATGTATACAATGGAATATTACTCAGCCATCAGAAAGGATGAATACCCATCATTTGCATTGACTTGTATGGAACTGGAGGGGATTATGCTAAGTGAAATAAGTCAAGCAGAGAAAGACAATTTTCATGTGGAACATAAAGAATAGCATGCAGGACATTAGGAGAAGGAAGGGGAAAATGAAGCGGGGGTAATCAGGGTGGGGGGAATGAACCATGAGAGACTATGGACTCCAGGACTCCAGGAAACAAACTGAGGGTTTCAGAGGGGAGGGAGGTGGGGGAATGTGTAGGCCTAGTGATGGGTATTAAGGAGGGCATGTGTTGCAATGAGCACTGGGTGTTATACACAAACAATGGATCATGGAACACTATATAAAAAACTAATGAAGTACAGTATGGTGAATAACATAATGTAATAAAAAATAAATAATTTTTAAAAATAAGAAGATGAATAATCTTTGGGGATCTAATGTTCAGCATGATGACTATAATTAATAATATTCTGTTGTGTACTTAAAATTTGCTGTAAGTAGACCATAAGCATTTTCACCACACATGTAACTATGTCAGGTGATGGGTGTACTAAGTAATCTGATTGTGGTCTGGGTGCCTGGTCAGGATGCCCAGTCAGTTATATGTCTGACTTCAGCTCAAGTCATGATTGCCAGTTACTGGGATCCAGCCCTGAAGTGGGCTTTCCGCTCAGCAAGGAATCTGCTTGTCCCTCTCCCTCACCTCCCACCCACCAAGGTTCATGCACACATGCACACTCCATTTCTCTCTCTCAAAAAAATAAAACCTTAAAAAAAAATCTAATTGTGGTAATCATTTCACAAAGCATACATATGTTAAATCACCACACTGTACATTTTAAATATATAAAATTTATTTTTCAAAAATATATAAATAAATAAATAATAAAATTTTATTTTTCAATTATAACTCAATAAAGCTGAAAAGTCAAGAAGGAAGGAAGGAAGGCAGAGAGGAAGGAAGTAAAGACAAAACACCAGGAGTTCTTACCCAAGAGTTCCCTGTAAGATTTCTAAGTCAAGTTCTGAAGCCAACATCTGAGGTCATCTCCTGCTCTCTTAGAAAATGCAACTTCCCTAATTAGCTCATGTGGTTCAGGGTCTAACTCCAGGGAATAAAGGCTATTGTTCCATCTTTCTCTTGAGCTCCCAGGCTCAGTCAGCCAATAAACTAACCGCATGAACTATAACTGCTTTTCTGAGAAGTTAGAGCTGAGATTTACTCTCTTGAACACAATATTTAGTCACAGAGAAACTAAATGAAGAGACACCAAGGAATGAGGCCTGAGACCATCTGAAAGAAATCTCTCACCAAACTGCACTTACTGAGGATTCAAAAATCTTTTTAGTGTGGCTAATTGAGACACGGATGACCAATACTTCAGGACAATCTAAATCTAGGACATTCTGTCTTCCTGTGATTCCCAACTGGAAAAGTAAAAGTTGCTATTTTTCCTAAAGTTATTTCATTGAAGTGTAAGTTCTCGGAAACTCAGATAAGTTCTACCTAGGAAAAGAGCTAAAAAATGTCTTCTGTATAAGAAGATACTAGAATATGGTAGTATTTTCTCTGATTTTTTTGGAAGTTTTTCCTGAATGCTTTCTAGTTGATTTATAGTTTTATTAACAACTATCATTGAGCCTTCTCTCTCTGGATCTCTGAGACACTTCTTTACACTTTCTCACCTCAATTCCACACAACAGAGAGAACTTTGCCTGTCAATGCTCCCGAAGCTATGTCTGTATTTCTCAGTATGTTCTACTGGGCTTTTGTCCTCAAGTTCTCTTATTAGGTAATGAGGAGGTCAATGTTTGCTCAATTAATAATATTAATCATTAGGAAAGGGAAATACATGAATTTTGGCAGAAAATATTGGGGCCCTTAGGTACCCTCTCTTTTCCCAGGTCCTCAGTCCTTTGTGTGCAGAATATTCATTTTTCTGCTGTTATTACCCATGCCCAATATGATCCCTGCTGAAATAATTAAAGAACAATGGGAGACCTATTTATAACAATTCAGTCTGGTCGTCAAGTCCCTTCTGTAAGTACTGAAGCATTTCAGCTTTCTCTCCTCCTAACCTCACTTAGCAATTATTTAATTAAAGACCTCAATATCTTCTGAGTTAAACTATACCAGGACAAGTATCAGGCACCTATTGAAGTAAGTCTCATGTTTTGATTATTGGTCCTTAACTAGTTGTCACCTTGGAAAACACTGGTGGTCTCATTAGATCTAAAGACTTGACAACTGTCTCAATGTGTGACCCTTGTCAAAATTGTCTAATTTTACTTTAGACACAAACTCACTCTGGTAAAAGCAATCTCTAATGTTGACATTTCAGAAGAGGAGTGCCTGAGGGGCTCAGTGGGTTAAGCAACTGCCTTCGGCTCAGGTCATGATCCCAGGATCCTGGCATCCCAGGGTCCATTGCGCTCTCCACTCAGCTGCAAGTCTGCTTCTCCCTTTCCCTCTGTGATGTCACTCTCTCTCAAATAAATAAATAAATAAGATCTTTTAAAAAAAATTTTTTCAGTAGAAAGGAAGATGGTGAATATTTATGATGTTACTTGACTTCAACTTTATATTCTACTTCTGTTAAGATGGTCTTTGAAAAAACAGAATGGAATGTTAAATGAATTTGCTTTTGTTCTGTGTACAGTTCAAGGGAAATTGGTAAAAAGCCTTGGGAGAATCCCTTGAGCTCCTCTTCCTACCCCTCCCTTCTCAGGAACTGCCTCATGACTCCCTACATTCACAACCAGGTTTAGATCTGGAACCACTCACTCAAACTTTGGGCTGAACTGAATTCACTGTGCTTCTTCTTGGAGGTAAGTGAGAAAATTTTGATATTAGCATTTTATCATTTCCTTAAAGATTAACATAACAACATTGTCCTACTTTGAAGGAATGTATCATTTGTCAGAAGATCTGTGCTTTGAACCTGGGGTGAGGTGGGTCATAATGTCGCATGATGTAGCTGTCTCCATGATAGACTGTGGTGTTTCCATTCCAAGATAAAATTTTTCAGGTTTTGGATCCATAATGAGCAGCTTCTCTAATATCCTATGAAGGTGCTAGAGTATTTTCATGCTAAGAACTGGTCCTTATAACCAGATCAATAAAGAGTAAGCATAGAACTGAGCCAATTTCTCTCATTTGGATACTAAATTCCAGATTCTTAAATATGTTCACAGTCTTGACATGAATGAATTTTGTTCACAGTGTTTTTTCTTAATATAAAATCCAGAGAAGTTGTTCACTTTCAAAAGTACTTTATTTTATGGAGGCACCCAGGTGGCTCAGGCATATAAGTATTTGCCTTTTCCAGGGGTGGGGAGGTCCCTGCTCAGCAGAGAGTCTGCTTTTCCCTCTGCCTCTGACCCTCCCCCACTTGTGCACTCTCTCACTCTCTCTCTCAAATAAATAAATAAAATATTTTTTTGAAAAGGTATTTTATGGACTTTCTGGGGGATAATAAATTTCATCAGCTTTCCTTCCAACATGACTCCTAAAATGAGCAGGATAGGACAGTTTAGAATGAGTAACTTAACACCTGATATGGCTGCATTCAGTGAAGAAACAAAAATACTGACATAGAGTGAGGAAAAGGGCAACTCTGAGAAACTTGTGTGACATATATTAGCATGTGGTTGGTTTTGGCTTTATTTTAAGCTAAACATTAAAACAAATTACAAGTTAACAGCTCATACAACTCAGATTTAGTATTGTTGTTTGATTATCAGAAAATAATTATATTATGTTCCTAGTTTTTAAAAGACACAAACTATGATTTGTAAAATTTATTGGCATTTTTGTTGAATAGGTTTAAGTTAGATAAAAGATTTATAAAAAGCAATGTGTCAAAAAATATTTTAAGAGTTTTATGGACTCAAAGATAAAACTGACTTTTGCAGGTACTTATTCTTCATTGCTGAATCTTCATTAGTTTGGGCCAACCCTCTGGACTACAGATTACACCCTGGACAGAACTCATAGATAATTCAGATACATATTCTAAATCAGGGCTCAGAGTTTGGAAGGTGTATATTTGATAGGCCTGGTAGCAGGGGTGGAATAAGGTGGAGAGGAAATTCAAAGACTGGGAAACTTACCTTCTGAGCAAGATTGTACCTTTTATTGAAAGTCCTGTGAGATGCATCAAGATTAGATTTGTGTGGTAGACATAAAAGGTAGAGATCCCAGGAAAGATTCGGAGTTCAAGAGGCAGATTAGAATACTCTAACAGGTAGTAAAGCACTCATGAGGATCTGAAGAAAGGTTGAGTCCAAATGTACAACCACAGGTTGCATCTGATGAGGAAGAAACAGCCTAGGGGGATTAGTTAAACCCAGATAATGCTCAGGTAAGTGCATTCATGCAAGAGTCAAGAAAAATGCATGGAGAATTGTCTTCAACTGCCTGTACAACACAGTACCTTACAGTAAACAGACACTCAAAAATGTTTATTCAATAAAATGGATGGATGGATGGATGGATTTTGTACATTTAAACAAAGTGTAGGGTGATCTCTCTGAAGCAGAGATCTGTAGGTTTTTGCAATTTCAAAAAGAATAAGGCCTCTGTCAGTCTGTTATAGCAAAAAGGAGGTAAGTATTCCACCTCTTCCCTTTCTCTTCTAATTCCAGGCCCCCTTAAAGCTTTGCCCTTGACTACAACTTGAAGTTAGCTCTCTAGACATGTAGATAATCTCCAAGAGTTTTTACTACATAATCTGTTCAGTTTTCTTAATTTTTGTTAAGATTAGTTAACAAACATTTTTTGTTTAACAAACGATTTTTTGTTAGTCTTAACAAACAATTTTTGTTAGGATTAGTTAACAGTGATTTACTTAAGGTCTATTAGATATTGATGGGGGGGTGAGTTAGAAAATCATTCCCACCCTCCATGAAACTGCATTCTCATTGTAGACACAAGAAATAATACTCAAACTAGGAATACAAAAAAAAAATGGCAAAGCTTATGGTGTGTTGATGAAATATTACACAGAAAAGGGAAGCAGATGAGGTTTTAAGATCTTAGATTAGAGATTAATTAGAATCTTGAATTAGCTTATTTAGCTTTATTTTCATCATCTGTAAAAATGTGGTTCGTGATGATTTTCCCAGAGATTTATGTGAGAATGGAGAAGGGAATAATCAAAGAAGAACTCATGGAATAGGTGATAAATAAGGTGGGGATTCCAAGGTATATAAGATGTAAATCAATTAATAGGAACTCAAAATACATCAGCCTAAATCAAATGAGAGAAAACCGGAGTGATGGGGAACAAGCAAAGCTATCTGACCTCAGCAGTAGAGCATCTAGAGAACCTTGAGTGATTAACGCTTTGAAATCCAAACCAGGGAGTTTGGCTTTTTCTCTAAGCAGGTTATATAGCAGACAATCTCTTATCCTACAACCAAATGCAGCATTCAGTTCCTTGATGTTCAAAGAACTGATTGGTGTAGGTATCTAGAGAAGTTCTAGGATCACCGTGCTCACCTATGAAATGAGTTCAGTCTCTTGTTTCAATATCCTCTGTACAAACACACACACACACCACACACACACACACACACACACAGTGGAAAATATGGGTGGAAGTCATTTGTGCAAGACAAACTGCTACACAAACACAACTCTGCTATTGTTAATTAGCATTATTAGCATTAACATAATTAGCATTATTGTTAATTAATTAATTAATGAACCATGGAGAGTTTTGAAGAAGAGAATAAAGACGAGGTAATAGAGGTGAGCCAAGATCTGCCTCAACCTCCTCAGGATATCTGCTGGAATTCCTAAAAGATGATAAATGTGGTGGAATACAAGGACCCAGCTAAAGGATTGTGTAATTTAGTCATGGGGAAGTTCTCTGGTAGGCCTGCAGAGTCAATCATACCCTTGCATATTAGCTTTATTATGGAAAAGTCCCCAGTGGGGCTGATCCAGAGCTCAGAGACAGCACAGCAGAGAGCCAGAAAGGAGAAGGACTCCATGGAACTACTGAAGGCAGGTGTGAGGGCTATTGAAAATGGAGATCAGACCAGGCAGGAAGGAATATATAGGGAAAGATATAGAGAATAAATAGCAAAGAGTGATGCCTTCTGGAAACTGGAAGAGATTTCAATCCTCTTCCTAATTTTTCTCTAAAGAACAGTGACCATAAATGGCCTCAATGAATCACAGCAGCATCACAGAGTTCATCCTTCTTGGGCTGTCTGCTGACCCCCATGTCCAGGTTCTGCTCTTTTTTCTGTTCCTGATAATTTACCTTCTCACTCTGCTGGGGAACCTGCTGATAATACTTGTGATCCATACAGATTCTAACCTCCACACACCCATGTACTTCTTCCTGAGCCATCTCTCCTTCCAAGACCTCTTCTATTCTTCAGTCACCGTGCCCAAGCTGCTGGAGAACCTCCTGTCTCAGAGGAAAGCCATCTCAGTAGAGGGCTGCCTGGTTCAGGTCTTCTTTGTGTTTGCCACTACAGGGATTGAGGCTTGTCTGCTCTCAGTAATGGCCTATGACCGCTATGCTGCCATCTGCCACCCTCTGCTCTATGGACAGGTAATGAATAAACAGCTATGCGAGAGATTGGTATGGGGCTCTTGGGTCGTGGCCTTTCTGGATGCACTCGTGAACATCCTCCTGGCTTTGAATATGGACTTCCGTGAGGTTCAAGCCATCCACCACTACTCCTGTGAGCTGCCTTCCCTCTTCCCTCTCTCCTGCTCTGATGTCTCCACCAACTCTGCAGTGCTACTCTGCTCTGCCCTCCTGCATGCCATTGGCACCTGCCTCCTGATCTTCTTCTCTTATGTTCGCATTCTCTCCACCATCCTGAGCATCAGCTCCACCACAGGCAGAAGCAAAGCCTTCTCCACCTGCTCCTCCCGCCTCACTGCAGTGACACTGTTCTACGCTCAGCCATTGTTCGCTATCTCATGCCAACCTCAGACTCACCTCTGGAGTTGATCCTTTCCATACAGTATAGTGTAATCACTCCCCTGGTGAATCCACTCATCTACAGCTGGAAGAACAAGGAGGTGAAAGAAGCTCTGAGAAGAATGATGATAAAATATTTACAGTGTCTGGGCACAGAAGAGATATAATATGAAATAAACATAAAATAAAACTGCAGCAAGAAATCTCATGTTTGACATTAAGTTCCTGATTTCCTGTTTTGTCGCCTGTTACAATGTGCATTGCTGATTCTCCCTTTTTAAAAATTATCAAGGAAAGCGCTAGAAGCTATTTTGTTTTCTATGGCTCAGAATCAATCCTATTTAGACACAGAGCACATAAGGCAGAAAACTTTCTCAGCTTCATAGATTTACTTAACACGTCAATTCATGATTCACATTTTTTAAAATCATTCAAATAGGATAAACCCTGAAATATTTTGTGTCCTGAATGTTTAATTTGAATTAATGAGTCTAGGGAAAGATTTCATAGGAATAGTAGATTCTGGGTCTCTAGAAAAGGGAAAACAAAGACTTGGGGTTTATGGGGTGGAAGAAAGGGTCACAGGTTGTGGTAAGGTCTCTGGAAATAGGCAGAAATAGAAAATGTGGCCAACAGAATGAAGTCACAATTTACTAGGTATACTAGTCTCTATTGCTTTCTGTTATTTCCATGAAAAGTTACCAAAACTTCAGCAAATTAAAATAACATCCATTTATTACCTTGAAGTTCTCTAGGTCAGAAAGTGAAGCAAATGCCACTGAGTTCTCTGTTTAGGGTCTCACAAGACCAAAATCAAAGTGCTGACTCACTTGGGCTCTTCTCCACAGGCTCTGGAGGTTCAGGTTGTTGACAGAATTTGATCCCTTGAAAATGTAGGTGTGAGGTCCCTGTTTCCTTGCTGGCTGTTGAATGGGGATCATTTTCTCCTTATTGAGGCCCCTTCACTTCTCACATGGTCCTCTCCATTTTCAAAACAATGTATCACCTACTTCTTACTTTCTGAATCTCCCTCATGTCCCCTTCTTCTACCATCTGCAGAAAATTCTCTGCTTCTAAAGAGCTGATTAGGCCCACCTGTATAATCTTGTATTTTAAGGTCAACTGATTTGGGACTTTCCTTACATCTACAAAATCCCTTCACAGCAGTCCCTAGATTCATGTTTGAAGAACTACGGAGCAGGAATCTTAAATGGCCATCTTTAGAATTCTGCCTTTCACAGCAAGTAAACATATAAACAAAACACTCCTACTATAAAAACAGGGCATAAAAGGGAGTAAAGCTAGAATGATGAGGAGAGCAGAGAGGAGAGGTGGGGAAAGGGAGAGGACCCAGTATGAGCAAATAGTGCTACATAGAGATGGGGAAGGATTCAGTTTGGAGAGGGAGATCACTGAGAAGCTGTCAACTTTCAGAAGCTGTTCTGAAAAACAGAACATCTGTTTTTCCCAGAATATGTATGGATGTAGGGAATTCACTGCATCAGCGCCTGGGACTGATCATGAAGAAAGACTTCTGCCCTGAATTTAAAATGAAACCAAAATAGAGAAATATGTCCCTACACAAGGTCTATGATAACCTCTTTCCACTTTGGAGGACCATAAGCCCTGTGGTCCTTCTTGTCTGTCTTCATGCCTCCCACTTCTTTATGCCCCTTCTTTATGTGCCCACCTGGTGCCCTCAAACCACCCTCTGCAGAACTCCACTGACTTTCTACCTAAAGGATATTTGTCTAAGCCATTTTTGCCAATTATCAATTCTTCTTGGAAAACATTCTCTTTCCAGCTATAATGATCAAACTTTGGATTTTCATATAAGGCAAACATGTTTCAGCCCATTTCAACATTCTGTATCATCTTCAACATATTTTCCTGTTCGCTTCTTGCTTGAGTACTAGAAATAATTGGTCTTGACTGGATTATTATCCAAGATAACAATATTTTGTAACAACCCCAGCAGAGTCACTAAGGAACCTTTAGGTGTTCATGGCTATCTCTTATCCTGCAGTTCACAAAAGCACAATAGGAGTTAATATGTCAACAAAACTTTGAAGAGTACACACTTGAATGGAATAGCTCACTACCTCATGCATACTATGCAAAGAAAACGTTTTATTACACAATCTGCATACCCAAAAGCATTTTCTCTAAGCTACCACACCACACTCCGCTAGGATACCAGATGTTTTTTTTTTTAAAGATTTTATTTATTTATTTGACAGACAGAGATCACAAGCAGGCAGAGAGGCAGGCAGAGAGAGAGGAGGAAGCAGGCTCCTTGCTGAGCAGAGAGCCCGATGCGGGGCTCGATCCCAGGACCCTGAGATCATGACCTGAGCCGAAGGCAGCGGCTTAACCCACTGAGCCACCCAGGCGCCCCCCAGATTTGTTTTTATTCAGTAACTTTAATGTGCTTTGATATGTATATATATAATGTATGCTTGATATCTGTGTAATATGTACACACACATGCACACATACATTTAAATAACAAAAACCAACTGAGTAAATTTTAAAGATCTAATTGGTTTTATTAATTGATTCATGAATCAGGCAACATTCTCTCTAGGATGTAGAGGGAAGTTCCAAAGGGAAGGTTTTTCAAAGGTAGACAGAAAGTGGAAAAAAGGAAATTATTAGGAAAGAGTCCATTGTTTTAGGCAAAGTTGCCTTCCTAAAGAGAACAGAAGAGGGCTACCAGTAAATTTCTTAGTGTTGACCAAGAAATTTCCATGCTGACTGGCTGAAGTTTACCTTTCTGGGAAGTTGAAACTGCAATTAGGAGTTAGGTTATGTATTAAGTGTTGGCATATTGACATGAGGTCTTAAGCTAAGCGATGCCATATGGAGCCTCTGTTTTCTTTTTAAACACACACACACACACACACACACACTCACACACACACAATCATCTTTTAATCTTGTCCCAAAAGATCAACGTTATATGTTAATGTGTATTATCAGTGACAAAAAGCTATGGAAAGACAAAATGATACTATTAAGCTATTATGAATCTTAGGAGGGTTTTGAAATGGGGCAAGAACAGTTTGGAAAATGGAAAAGAGAAAATAAATGCTGAAACAGCCCCTTAGTGACTCTGCTACAATGTATAAAATATGCCCAGAACACTGCTAATAAAACAGTGTCCAGTTGAAGGACACAGAAAAAACTGATCATGGACTAGATCTGAACAAAATCGCAAATTTCCTCTACAGGCTTTAAAGTAAATTAACAGCTATATGGAAATATCACAGTGAGTTTGAAACCAAATACCAGATGGGGAAGAAGGGATTCTAGATAGTCAATAAAGGCATATGTGAAACCTAAATAATTAGGAGCGTATACCTAAAAGAGGATCCTTAACTTTGTAATTGGGTGTAATCAAGACAAGTTTTGAGTCCATTCTATATTTATTTCTAGGAAACATGCTCTCTAAATGGCCTTGAGAAACCACAGCACAATCACTGATTTTATCCTTCTTGGGCTGCCTGCGGACCTCAATGTCCAGGTACTGCTCTTTGCGCTCTTCCTGGGGATTTACCTCCTGACCCTAGTGGGGAACCTGCCATTGCTGCTGGTGATCAGAACTGATTTTCACCTCCACACACCCATATACTTCTTCCTGAGTCACCTCTCCTTCCTGGATCTTTGCTTTTCTTCAGTCACTATGTCCAAGCTTCAGGAGAACCTCCTGTCTAAAAGGAAAAATCGGGACGCCGGGGTGGCTCAGTTGGTTAAGTAACTGTCTTCAGCTCAGGTCATGATCCCAGAGTCCCAGGATTGAGTCCTGAATTGGGCTCCCAGCTCCACAGGGAGTCTGCTTCTCCCTCTGACCTTCTCCTCTCTCATGCTGTCTCTCACTGTCTCTCTCTCAAATAAATAAATAAAATCTTAAAAATAAATAAATAAATAAATAGGAAATCATTTCAATAGAGGGATGCCTGACTCGAGCCTTCTTTGCAGTTAACTTTGCAAGAAAAGAAATTTTACTGCTCTCTGCCATGGCCTATGACTGCTAAGCCGCCATCTGTCACCCTCTGCTCTACAGTGAGCAGCCAGCTTCATGGACCCTGTGTTTCTTGGATAAACTTATCAACATCTTCCTGGCTATGAACTTGAACTTCTGTATGGCCCATACTATCCATCACTACAGCTGTGAGCTGCCCTCCCTCTTCCCTTTGTCCTGCTCTGATGTCTCTGCCAACCTCACTGTCCTGGTCTGTTCCACACTCCTACATGGCTTTGGTACATTCTTCCTGATCTTCATCTCCTATGTGCACATTGTCTCCACCATCCTGAGCATCAGCTCCACCACAGGCAGAAGCAGGGCCTTCCCCACTTTCTCCTCCCACCTCACTGCAGTGAGCTTCGTCTATGACTCGGCTTTCCCCCGTCATCTAATGCCAACCTCAGGATCTGGAGCTGATCTCTATACAATATGGTGTGGTCACTCCTCTAGTGAATCCCCTCATCTACAGCCTGAAAAACAAAGGAAAAAAAGCAGCTCTGAAAAGAACCTTGGGAAAATGTTTGTAATGGCACAGGTAGCAAGCTACAAAGAGATGATCAATAAGGAAAGAACTACAGGCTTCAGGATATCTGTTGAGTTGATACTACAATCTTTCTGACGGCCCGTTGTTTTAGATGCTAAAAGACACCACAGAAGAGCTTAAGAAAGAGCCACACAGGTATCTTTTTTTTTTATTTTTTTTAAGATTTTTATTTATTTATTTGACAGACAGAGATCACAAGTAGGCAGAGAGGGAGGCAGAGAGAGAGGGGGAAGCAGGCTCCCCACTGAGAGAGAGCCCGATGTGGGGCTCCATCCTAGGACCCTGGGATCATGACCTGAGCCGAAGGCAGAGGCCCAACCCACCGAGCCACCCAGGTGTCCCAAGCCACACAGATATCTTGAGGGTAGGGCAAGGGTAGGAGAAGGTGGTTCAGATTAAATCCTGCTCAAAGGCTGATCAATGGAATATATAGTCATCTTGATTAAACGTTTTAATCATAATTTATTCCTGTTTCATTGACACTGTATTACTGTTTCATTGACACTGAATAAAACAATGTGTGTGTACTGGATTATTTTTTAGGATTAAATGTACAGAAAGGCATGAAAACCATAAGATTTCACCAAAAACTGTTGAATCTCAGGGAAAGAAAAGTTATAAACTTGGGGTCTGTGGGGGCCTTGGTGCTTTAATGAAGAAGCCCTTGCAGATAAACAAAAGCACTAAAATTCAGGGCAGCACCATCGGCAAGTCAGTGATTTGGGTGATACAAAGAACTCTATTGATTCTGTTACTTGAGAGTTTCAAAACGAGGGAAAATGTCACCCCTTCTAGGGTAAAACAGGAAAATGCAGCCCTCTGCAACAATTAACCTCCTTCAAGCTTTGTTTTTCCACTTAGCCCACTTGGGGAATTCAAGGGGTTCTAGTCAATTGTTTTGGAGTAATTTCCTTTTCATATATTTTAGCATGCATTATGAAATACGCAGTATGTGTTATATAATTCACCAAATTTGTATCTTCTGAGAAATTTTTCTATACTATTTATGATTTTCCTCAAAATAGATTGTTTTAAGTGTGATAACTTATACTTGTTTGATGTTATTTTCTGTCTAACAATAATGACACTCCTAAAATACTTATTATTGATGAGGGACAGAAGCAGGAAAATGTTGACCCTTAGTTAGGAAGAAGGACTTACAGTTTGCATAGTTTTGGTAAGGATCAAACACATGCTGGTTGCTACATTTTTTTTTAAGATTTTTATTTATTTATTTGACAGAGATCACAAGTAGGCAGAGAGGCAGGCAGAGAGAGAGAGCGAGAGAGGAGGAAGCAGGCTCCCCGATGAGCGGGAAACCCGATGCAGGGCTTGATCCCAGGACCCTGGAATCATGATCTGAACCAGAGGCAGAGGCTTTAACTCACTGAGCCACCCAGGCACCCCAGGTTGCTACTTTCTTTAAGGGTTCCACAACTGCCTTCATATCTCACTGATAGTTACTATTGAACTAATGATAAGCACCGAAAGAATGTTGCAAAAGTAGTTTTAGGAGTACAGATTCAAACAAATGTGAGGAAACTTTTGTAATCTGATACTCCCTGCAGTCCCTCTTCTCTTTGATTAAGCAGATAACCACCAGCCTTTTAGTTTTCTTGACTGATTCCTTTGTTGTACAGAAGCTTTTTATCTTAATGAAGTCCCAATAGTTCATTATTTCTTTTGCCTTTGGAAGCATGTCTAGTAAGAAGTTGTTGTGGGCAAGGTCACAGAGGTTGCTGCCTGTGTTCTCCTCTAGGATTTTGATGGATTCCTGTCTCACATTGAGGTCTTTCATCCATTTTGAGTTTATCGTTGTGTGTGGTGTAAGGAAATGGTCCAGGTTCATTCTTCTGCATGTGGCTGTCCAATTTTCCCAGCACCAATTATTGAAGAGACTGTCCTTTTTCTTTTTCTTTTTTCTTTTTGTTAACATATAATGTATTACTTGCCCCAGGGTACAGGTCTGTGAATCATCAGCACAGCACTCACAGTAGCACATGCCATCCCCAGTGTCTCTAACCCAGCCACCCTACCTGGTTCCCCCACCCCTCAGCAACCCTCAGTTTGTTTCATGAGATTAAGGAGACTGTCCTTTTTCCATCAGATACTCTTTCTTGCTTTGTCGAAGATTAGTTGGCCATAGAGTTGAGGGTCCATTTCTGGGTAAGACAACCTACATAATAGGAGAAGACATTTGCAAATGACATATCAGATAAAGGGCTGATATCCAAGATCTATAAAGAACTTATCAAACTCATCACCCAAAAAACAAATAATGCAGTCAAGAAATGGGCAGAAGACATGAACAGATATTTTTCCAAAGTAGACATATAAATGATCAAAAGACACATGAAAAAATGTTCCATATCACTCAGTATCAGGGAAATACAAATCAAAACCACAATGAGATACCACCTCACACCAGTCAGAATGGCTAAAATTAACAAATCAGGAAACAACAAATGCTGATGAGGATGCAGAGAAAGGGTAACCCTCCTATACTGTTGGGGAGAATGCAAGCTGGTGCAGCCACTCTGGAAAACAGCGTGGAGGTTCCTCAAAATGTTGAAAATAGAGCTATCTTACCAGCAATTGCACTACTGGGTATTTACCCCAAAGATACAGATGTAGTGACCTGAAGAGGCACCTGCACTCCAATGTTCATAGCAGCAATGTCCGCAATAGCCAAAATATGGAAAGAGCCCAGATGTCCATCGACAGAGGAATGGATAAAGAAGATGTGGTACATATATACAGTGGAATGTTACTCAGGTATTAAAAAGGATGAATACTTACCATTTACATTGACATGGATGGAACTGGAGGGTATTATGCCAAGCAAAATAAGTCAATCAGAGAAAGACAATTATCATATGGTTTCACTTATATGTGAAATATAAGAAACAGTGCAGAGGATCATAGGAAAAGGGAGGAAAAACTGAATGGGAAGTCATCAGACAGGGAGAAAAACCGTGAAAAACTCTTAACTATAGGAAACAAACTTAGGGTTGCTGGAGGGATGGGGGGTGGGAGAATGGTGTAATTGGGTGATGAGCATTAAGGCAGGCACATGATGTGATGAGCAGTGGGTGTTATAGGCAACTGATAAATTATTGAACACTACATCTGAAACTAATGATGTACTAAATATTGGCCAATTGAATTTTAAAATAATAATAATAACTACCAGCCTCACACAGCAAGTACAGCTCTTTCTGTCTACAGGTCCTGTTCCAGTGCTACTTAAATAAACTTACTAAGTTGCACCATAGAATGTCTCAAGAATTCTTTCTTGGAGCACCTGGGTGGTACAGTTGGTTAAGCATCTGCCTTCAGTTCCGGTAATGGTCCCAAGGTCCTGTGATCCAGCACTGCAGCAGACTGCCTGCTTGGTGGGGAATCTGCTTCTCCATCTGCTTCTTCCCTTGCTCATGCTCTGTCTAGCTCTCTGTCATGCACGTTCTCTCTCCCAAATAAATAGCTAAAATCTTTAAAAAAAAAAAAAGAAGAAGAAGAAGAAGAAGAATTCTTTCTTGACCTGTGCCAGATGACCCTGCAGCATTTTGATTAATAGGTTAAAACACTGTCATTCCATTTTACTTTATTTTTTCATAAACATATGTTATCACAAAATATATCAGGTAATGAATCATGTGTTAATTAATAATACATCTTCATTTCTAATTTTTTTATTATTATTTCAATTTATTTTTTAATTTTTTTTCACTGTAAAGTTTTTTTTAATCATTTTTTATTTATTTTCAGCATAACAGTATTTCTATATTATTTCTAATTTTTAAGTTGCAATAAGAAAACAGTTATGTTAAAGAAAAGATGATAATTATCAAAAAATAATTCCATCACCCATTCTTAGGTATATTTTCTTCTAATGCTTCTTGTACATAAAGATTTTAATGTAGGGTGCCTGGGTGGCTCAGTTGGTTAAGTGGTTGCCTTTGGCTCAGGTCATGATCCCAGGGTCCTGGGACTGAGTCCCACATCAGGCTCCCTGCTCCACGGAGAGCCCGCTTCTCCCTCTCCCTCTGCCTGCTGCTCTGCCTACTTGTGCTATCTCTCTGTCAAATAAATAAATAAAATCATCTAAAAAAAGATTTTAATGTAATACATTTATTGAGAAGTCTCAACTCCATGGCAAATACACATGAAACTGGTTTTTTTTCCAGTTACTTAATTCAACTGGCTGTATAATCTCCATTTTCTTACATTTAAAAGACATACCAGCAGAACCTTAGTGTTCTATATCACTTTGTTTAATATATGTATATTCTAACTTAAGACATATATTTCACTGAAGTCTCACTCCTCTCCTTCCCCAAATGCAGGTTTGAGCTGGGATCTCACTGTTCTGAAGAGGCCTAATCTGGCGCAGACACATCCCCTCTACCACATCTTCAAGGCCAATTTCCCCAGTCTGGGGGACAAAAAAAGAGGGAACAAAACAAATGACTTTCTGTAATTTGCCCTGTTGTTATTTTCTTACTGTTGATTGTCACTTGTTTTCAAGTTAGCAGTGACTGACACAAGGAGTCACAAGAACGACCTCAGGACAGCCATCATACAAACCAACTCAGGTGGAGGCACATTGGAGCTCTTTTTAAGATCCCACCGATCCTCCTCAGTGCACAGTTCCCTGACTCAGAAGACTTGACTCCTATTTATTCTACTCTCTCCTGCCTCTTTTCCTGTACTAGCAGCACTCCACAGCCTCTTGCTGTTGAGGGATCCTCCCCTAAAAACAACTTTAGATGTAAGAATTAGAGTCCAAAGTCAGCTATCTACCAGGATGACAAATTGACTCCGCACATGCCCCCAACCAAGGAAATTCATGCATCATCCTTGCCATACCAAATAGTGGGTAGGCTGGCTGCTGTATTTCCACACACCCCAGGCCCTTCACACCCACCCCACACCCTTCTCATCTGTCACCTTTCCCAATTCTTCTCTCTATGGCTCAGAGAGGAACAGAGGAAAGATCAGCAAGTCTACTGCTGAAGTAGATTCTAACAGAGGAATGAGATCTCAGTCTATTCTGCTTCCAGGCATTTCCTGTTTTTGTGAGCTCTTCTCTTAGGACCCCATTTATTTGGATTCTACAAAAGAAAAGCAATCCTACTTTCCCCTATGAGAAAAGAAGGAAATAACTTCTCACCACAAACACTAAATTCCCAATAAGGCCAATGAAATGAACACCTGTCCCCAATTTGTTCCAATCCCTAACTTTGTGTACAGCCAGGGAAAGGAGAGGGCTGATGATAACTAGTAGTAGCATCACAGGTTCTGCTATCTCTTACTAGGCCTTGGAAAGGGTGTTTCATGTCATTTTTGGTAGCTATTACCAAATGTAGGGTATTTATGTTATGAGAATATGAACTGGTTCAGCCACTATGGAAAACAATATGAGGTTTCTCAAAAAAATTAAGAATGGATCTACCATATAATCCAACAATTCCACTTCTAGGTATCTACCTAAAGGAAATGAATATAGGATATCAAAGAGATATATGCAATCTTATGTTTACTGCAGCATTATTCACAATAGCTAAGATATGGGAATAATCTAAGTGTCCATCAAGGAATAAATGGATAGGGGCACCTGGGTGGCTCAGATGGTTAGGCATCCACCTTCAGCCCAGGTCATGATCCTGGGGTCCTGGGATTGAGCCTCATGTCTGGCTCCCTGCTCAGTGGGGTATCTGCTTCTCCCTCTCCCTCTGCCTCTCATATGTTCTCTCTCTCTCTCTCAAATAAATAAATAAAATCTTTAAAAAAAAAAAAAGAAATGGATAAGGAATATGTTGTGTATGTATACAATGGAATATTATCCAGCCATAAGAAAGGACATTGTACCATTTGTAACAACATAAATGCCTCTTGAGCACTTTATGTTAAGTGAGATAAGTCAGAAATAGAAAGACAGGTACTGTATGATACCACTTATATATAGAATCTTAAAAAGCCACACACAATGGGGCGCCTGGGTGGCTCAGTGGGTTAAGGCCTCTGCCTTCGGCCCAGGTCATGATCCCAGGGTTGGGATCGGGCCCTGCATCGGGCTCTCTGCTCAGCGGGGAGCCTGCTTCCTCCTCTCTCTCTCTCTGCCTGCCTCTCTGACTCCTTGTGATTTCTGTCTGTCAAATAAATAAATAAATCTTTAAAAAAAAAAAAAAGAAACCTTTAAAAAAAAAAAAAGCCACACACAAAACAGAGAGTAAATGATGATTGCCAGAAAATGGGAGATGGGGAGATAAGACAGATGTTGTTTAAAGATACATCATGGATGGGGGGAGGAGTCAAGATGGCGGAGAAGTAGCAGGCTGAGACTACTTCAGGTAGCGGGAGATCAGCTAGATAGCTTATCTAAAGATTGCAAACACCTACAAA